>NC_028352.1:8629155-8631214 GCF_000741045.1 Vigna radiata var. radiata | reverse complement strand
AGTTTGATATAAATGTGATAATCAATGCCTGAAAATCACTTGTATGTCCAATAAGTCTTAAAAAAAATTGGTTCACTTAAAAATCAATGTCATTTTCATGGTTGAACCCTGTGTGCANAAACTTTGTCTGAACTCTCCACTTATTTGNCTTTTGCTCCCAATGCTTTTTCTACACAATGAGTTTTACAAAGAATGTTTCCTTGGNGACGGAGTTCGATATAAATGTCANCAACAATTCCTGAGTATCATTTGTATGTCCAATAAGTCTTTTAAAACATTGGTATGAATAAATTTATAAATGTTTTTAATGAATTTTCAGCATAACAAGTATGAATAAATTTTTTATATTGCGAATCAGATCGGGAGTAATATTATTCACCTAATCCTTTGTTATCCTTAGTCACGACAAGAAAATATGATTTTCTATATCCTTGAAAGAGACAAAAAGATGTTCAAACCTTCATAATCAATCACACAATAATATAATAATTGATGTATAATGAATACTCATACATTCATAAGAGCTTTTGTCGAAACTCAAAACATAAAATGCATAAATTATAATCATATGGTTCTTAGATGCTTACAGGTTAACAAACATAAATGTGGTGCGTATATTTCTCCCAAGACAACATTTGTTGGGAAAAGTATTTACATCAAATATGCCTATTTTCTAAGGTAAAAAAAATGCACTAATCTTCTAATTATGAATCTTGAATCTGCCTCTTTTGGGATTCAATGTTATTTGACTCCCTCCCAACTGGATGAATGAGATCCCTAATCATTTGAGTTCCTGATACAGAAAATCACCATATTACTACATATATTTCTTAGCTAAAAAATGAACAACAAACCTTGTAAGTGATACCGAAATAGCACAAGTTCCCAAAGTTCTAATGACAACATATTATATACGTCCTAAATACAATGTATCCATAACAAAAATAATTCAAGTTCAATATCAATTTTAAGACACTAGAATTACAAAAAGGCTATTGAGTTAGTCAGTACTCCCAATGATGAAGCTGCTAAAGTTTTTCATTTAAAAAACTTCATTTCATCTTTTCTCTACAAATGAAAAAATTAATAAAATCTCAAATAAACCGCCAAAAGTTTCATTATACAAAACATGAAAACAAAAGGAAGTACAATCATCGTGATAAACATGAAGCTATGTTACTTCATATGACCAAGTAATACAAGTTCACCCATCCTGACTTAATAAAGAATTCGGAACTATCTATATGAAACAATTATCGAGGAAAGAGTTTTATTACCCAAGAAAATATATCATCCTCAAATTAGCTTGAAGTAGGACTCAAGGGACTCCTACTGCTCGTTGTCCAATGCTGCTTAATTGGAGCATGAGCAAGTATCTCTTCATTCTCTAAAAGTTGCTTCAGCTCTTCAATGTATTCAACTTGATTAATGTTGATGATGTTCTTTTTATTGAGAGGATCCAGGACAATTAGTTTATCTCTTAATTCTGTGAAAGAAAGCTCATCTACTTTTTGTTCTTATGCTGATTCACCTCTAGATCCTTTTGCTCTGTATAAAATAACAACTTATGCACATCTTGAAATAGCAAAGTTCATAATATGGCACCAATTAAATAATGGCACATTTCACAAGGGAAATATAAAATGAAAATGAAAGTGTTTGGCAGCAAGCTACTTAATACAAAGTGATTAAAACGGTAGCAAAATCACAAGAATATCAATGAGATCACAACACTTTTTCAACAACTCAGATCAATATGCAAAATACATTNACACAAGTAAACTGCAGTAACATAATATATAAACGACTGTGCAAAAAGTGAAATGGTAAATTAATAATGATATATTTAAATGGTCAGTGGCTCATGTTTATACCTANAACAAGAATACTTTAGTAGTGTTTGCACAAGTTNATATTATATGAGAAGAGTACCATAAAGCTTTAAATATACAATTNTGCTTCTACTCAAATGAGAAGTCTCCATCGCAATAAAAAATTAATAAAGCAGATATTTCAGGACACCAACACATCTATTTTAACAAGCAGATTTCACATTTCA
>NC_028352.1:8493624-8628980 GCF_000741045.1 Vigna radiata var. radiata | reverse complement strand
CCACACGAAGAACAAGAAACCGTGTAAGGGNCTCCCCAAAATGGAAAGAGATTTATGAAATAGAATAAAAGAAACTGAATAGTTTTATTGAATGATTGAGAAAAAGAGAACAAATTCTCTTGTAAAGTTAAATAAATAAGGTTAAACAATATCTCAATAACACCCACAAAACAACAAAACCCCCAACTGGTAAAAAAAATTATAAAACAATTCAAACTCACCGATCAACAACAAACGATTGTCCAAAGGAATGGTCCAACGGCGGCGTAATGACGGAAAACGCTTTCGGTGGTCGTTGCTTCCAAACAGTGGAACCGTGGCGAAATGTCCTCCGGTGAACGGTGGCGGTCCCGGAACAGTCAAAACTCACTCAAACCATGGTTCTTCTCACCGTAACACGACTCTGGGTGCTTCTTCTCTCTCTAGGGTTCTCTCCAACCCAAAGTGATATTCTGATTCTGAAATTTCAAAATTAAAACCCGCCACTTGAAACACCAAAAACCCTTAATTTTCACGTCATTTTCTTTTTCTTATTTCTTGTACACATGGACCAATGACACCGTGACACATAACGGTGTCAAAAATTTGTAAAAAGTTGGGTGTCAAAGTATCATTATCCTAAAATTTTATCAAAGCCCTTCCGTCCTTTTATCTTAATGAATAAACGTGTACATTTAAATTACCTTCATGATTCAAAAGCATATTGAAAATTCCATTATTGTTCGTATTTCTTAATTTCATTACTTTTACTTTTAATTAAACATTCTCAGTTGTAAGAAACATTAGTAGTTAAAAAGTCTTTGTAAATCTAAAATATAAATTAAATTTAAATATAATATTCATTATGAATTTCAATTACAATGTAAAAAAATGATTTATTTTTAAAAAATAAAATTTATCAATTTTATGTAATTTTTTTTTATACAGATTAACACTCGCATGTCCACCGACCAATCATGATCTGGAATGAAAGAAAATTGAAATTCTTAGGCAGACCTATCCATCTCAATCAGCTTTTTTACCAGTTAAATACAAAACAGATAAAAACGGACCGAGTATATTCCTATTCAGACTCGTGGATTCATTTAGTACGAGCTTTGAAAAGTAAGAATGGGAATTAAAAGATGCAATTTCTATCACTGCCGGGAACAGTGTATGTTATTTGAAGCACAAGGCAATATACAAAATTCTATTTTCAAAATTCACATTTCTGTCAGAATATGTGGGTTCACACAGAAGTTAGTTGTACAGAGCATGGATGGGAATTACACAAAGCAACACCTATGATACATGGACCCCCCAAGAAAGATTTCTGATTTTATATATCTCACCATCACAGGGAAAAAGAAAAGAAACCCGTCCTCTTCATTTAAAATATAAATTCAAAAAACAATAACCTAGGGACGATGAGTAAAAAATATGTAAGAAAAATAATGAGAAAAATAACCAGCACTGACAATCCATGATGCACACATCCATGACCTTGATTTTGTACCTACGGCTCAATTTACAACAGCTGGGTGGGAACCCAAACTGCAACTTCTAGCTTTGTCAAAGTCAACCAACCTAGCAGTGGCTACCAACTTTGCTTCTCGAGCTTGTATCTTGTAGATGCCAGATGATTGAGTAGTGAGAACCAAGACAAAGAAAAGCTTGGTCCTTCAAGCATTCTGCGGGTATCAGATCACAAGCTCCAATTCCCCGTAAATGGCATCATGATACATATGTAACACCGGAAATTCAGGCGATAGCACAAGCGTCAAGGCATAAACATTACGGGTTTCCTTAATAATCACTATATCCAAGCAAGAGAACCTCGGTCATTTGTTACTTGAGGACGGCCTCTAGTTGGTGTTGGTGGTCTGTTGGCATTCAACTCCTATTTACGTTTTAACCAAAAAGAAATGTGTGAATAGCAAAGAGAAAACGCCAGAAATAGTCCCATAATACTAATTTTCAGATTAAAATTCACTTAGATAGATATGAACGTAATCATTTAATAAGTGAAATATTATGCAGCACCAAGAGCGTGCTAAAAATTGAATGAACAATACCTGCATCCATGTATCCTCAATGTGTCGCTCTGGCGAAGTTTCCGGTGAAGAAATTGCAGGTGGTAATGGATGAATCAATTTAGGAACCACAACAAGATCTCTTCCTAAAACTAAAATCGCCCCAGCATTATTTGCCGTACCTATTACCCAGCCAACAATACAGCGCCAAAATTTAGTGCGGAGAATTATCTGTAGAGGAAAGTGCAATGGACAAAGGCCAGTAACAAATACCACAGTAGTTTGTCGCAGAAAAAAGTGTGATCAAATGTCCCTGAGCAAATCGCTCAAAGCCATCCATCACACATTCATGAGCCCGAACAATCAGCTGAAGATCGTTGTTGTTGCAAAATTCCATGACCCGATCAGGCTGCAACAGTAAGACCCATTTAGATGAGCATAATATCACATAGGAGTTTGGAGTTTAAACAATTAAGCCAACACAAGCCTTAAAATTTAAAAAAATAAAATAAAAAATAAATAAATAAATAAAACCTATCCAAGAAGGCAAGTGCCTAGATCTTAGGTGAACGAAACTAAAGATAAAATTAGAGAAGAACCGAAAATATTTTATCCCATCACACTGAAAACATGAGTACAGAAATGTATTTATAGGCATTGGTTACTGACAGTTGTACTAACTCACTAATAAAACCTAAAGCTGCACAAAATGACTTACATATGATGACTATATAAACTGTACAGACTAACTTCTTTCTACCAACACTAGAACAATAAAAATAATAGCCATCACAAAATGCATGTAGTTCAAATTAGACGAAATATTGAGTGTAGCATTAACAATAACGTCAGAAAATGATTGGGGCTAAGGTAACTCAAGTTGGAGAGTCGTATTATAGGTGACCTTATTGCATGTTTCGGAGAATACTTATGTATGTGATGTAAGTGAACATGTACGAAAAAACTGTATCTAGGGTGAGTTCTTCGTTCCGTCGTCGACCCTATCTATGTTTCTACAATGGCCCAAGAACACTCATTCTTCAGCTATTGAGAGACTCTTTATGGGAAGGGAATAAATGAGACTGGAGACATGAAGTATAGAAAAGCCCAACAACAGCACTAGTAAATGAAGGAAATCAGATTTGTAGTTTTTTCAACTATCTATGATAAGGCTAGCTTTGAAAATAATCGTCCAATATATGCACGTTACAAGTACAAAAGTTTCAAGGCATAAACACAGCACAATTTATTTGAAAAGTTTCAAATGATTCATCAAAATTAATATACAGTAATACATAAACATGATTCACCATCCTCTATTCATATATGGTCAATTATGTACGACTGTTGACATTAATAACAATTATTTTATAAGTCATATATAAGGTATTTTTTTAATTCGTTGATGGAGTAAAAATATTAACAATGCCAGTAAATAAAAATTAAACTATTGTATATTTCTTGTCAAATTTAGAAAAATCAAAACCTGAATGTATTTGTCATTCTACTGCAAACTAAAAATCATAATGGTTTGTCCGAATACCAAATAACGACTACTCACCCCAAAAGTAACTAATCCTGGACCCCGAGCATTTGGCCGCAGCCCTTCCACACTGTCATTCTCTGTAGGATCAGACCTGGAGAAACACTTCATGCTGTCATTCTTTCAAAAGAAAATGAAATAAATTGTCACAAACATCATGAATATACAAAAAGCACCAACCACAATAGATCCATAAGCACGATTGATCCTGCTTCCATCGTAATTGGACGCTGAATATTCTCAATTTGTTCAACGTGATTTATTGAACGACCAATACCCCCATGCATGCAAATAATTTTTTTCTCAATTAGTGCTGCCAGCGGAAGCCAATTAAACAGTCGGTTTATACGGTGCCATGCCCAAATTCCATCTCTCTCACCCTATCAGCAAATTACAGAAGTTCTTGAGTGACAAGTAACAAAAGAAAATATGACCTGCATATTTAATGTCAAAGTCCTTACCATCCTCTCGATGCACTCTATTCGGAATCCAAAAAGGGCATTAATATCTGCAGCTTCATGGTTTCCACGTATTAAATGTACGTTGTTTGGATACTCAACCTGCATAATCCAAACAACCATACATAAATTTGATGCCATTAAACATGTCAAACAACACAAAAAGACAACCTATAGCATCCAGAGTACCTTCAGAGCAAGCAGAAGGCTAATAGTTTCCAGGCTGTGTTGACCCCTATCAACATAATCTCCAAGGAATAGATAGTCGATGTATCTGATAGTCATTATACAAATTAACATTAGAGGACATTAAATGCCAAAATCACTTACATTAGAATAGTCCAAAAAATATAATGCTGCTCGGTCATGGGGGAAGGGGAAATAAATACAAATTATTTATTCTCTTCAGTACCTCTGCAATAGCCAGAAAACCAATAAAAGAGTAAGAACCTTCTTATAAACTGATTTGAACTGGTCTTTTCAGAAAAAACAAAAAAAAAAATGGCTTATTCAGTTTTTTTGTTAATTAAAAAATATTCTAAACAATCTATTAAATGAATAAAGGTTATATATGATATTTAAATATTTTGCTTTTATTTAACTAGTTATAAAGAACTTTAAAAATTAAGAATTTATAATATGATCCTTTTCTGCTAACTTAAAAATGATCTAATCTAACTAAATATTTTAACAATTCTGTAATAGTATATTGTTTGATATAATATAAAAGTATGCGTTAAAATTACCAACTCAACCTACTTCAACCACAATTAAACCAGCGAACTCTCAATTAAGCCCCTTACCAGTCCATTGTTTGGTCTGATTTAAAACAATTCATTAACATTAACCATACAGTAGGACTCCACGATGTTCAAGACATATTATGAAAGCAAACCCTCTGGCACAAACAATTAAAAGCAGGTTGTCATAGTTTGGACATCTTAACATGCTATTAATCATGCACAGAAACGATCTGATAAATACTTATTGACCCATAGGCTATTACTAGAAATAGGAGACAGATGCCATAATAATAATAATAATAATAATAATAATAAATAACATCAGTGACACAATATAACTATCCTTCATTCACATTTATATACAAATAACCCACAAAAACTAAGCAACTTACGCTATGTCACCAGCCGTGGATGGTGAGCCATACTCATCAAAGAGGCGCATGAGATCTCCGAACTGCCCATGTAAATCACCAAATATTTTAATTGGAGCCCTAAGCTGTATCACGCTTGGTTCACTTGAAAATATTCGTTCTGCACTATCACAAAGATCCGCAATTTCATTGCAGTCCAAGAAAAACTGTCGCCGTACAGGCGGTTTCCAACCTCGTGGCTTTAAGAGGTGAGCTACAACCTATAAAAGAAGGTCCAGAAGCTTGATAAGAAACAGGCAGATATAACTTGAAGCCAACAAGCTGGGTGATTAAACGTAATATTTACAAAGTAACCTATGAAGAGACGTACAAGGAAATCAAGCTTCAACACCACAGATTTAAAATATTGCAATGCAGGAAAATGGTGTGAATGTAATAATGTAGTTATTAGTTAATGCCAACAAAAGGAAGGTTAACGAACAAGACTAAACGAATGCCTGACCCATGACTACCAGATTTTACTGGTCAGGTTGTTAATTTTTAGTAGTTCATGTTATTTTAAACGATCAGTACTATTGCTTAACTAATAAACACAAATACTATCTATTCTTAAAGAATTTAATTTTAATCTTCTAGTAGTGCAAAAATTCTTCACTGTCATCCAATCATGTATTCTCAGTTTTAACGTCATTAAAGAGTTTGACCATTATAACAACCATTAGCTCAAACGCTTCCAACAGTGTGGCAACCTATTATTGATACCATTAAAAATATATGGAAGACTAAAGATTTTTTTCCAATACTATTAGTATGAATACTCTAATCAATTATAACTAATAAAGAGACAAGTACCTTCTTTGGTACACTATTGATAGACATCTGCCGATCTAATAACTTCCTAGCAGCTGTTGCACTTTCAGGAGTCCCATAACTGACTCGCCTGCCTTCATTCTCAAACTGATCAATTGAAAGCTGTCTAACCATGCCACCTAATGCACCACCAGTCTCTGCAGCAACAACCACCTGCAGAAAATTCCAGGAAATGGAAATTGGGCTTCAACATCCATGGAATTTGAGACAAAACAAAATTTTCCCAAGGAAATAAGACATGTATTACTCACAGCTCTGTGATGCAGCCTCACTCCACCAGGAGGAATGCTATTTGACGCAGAAGAATCAGGCTTAATCAAGGAATATATTTGTTTCCCACTAGGTGTTGCCTCAGCCCCACGATCTCGGTCAGGCAATTCAACTTCCCCATTTACTTGCCGTGCTTTGGCAGCAGCCAGTGTGGCACTGATAGCTTCAGCTTCTGCAGCTGATGCTTCAACTAGATATTCAACTCCTTTGCTTGTTCGCCTGTTAAAAAGTCTTCACATGAATGACAGCCAAAATAACAATTCATATGTTCAGATGATAAAAACAGACATACCTAGATCCTGGGAGTAATGCATTTTCAGTGCTGATATCAGTATGTATGTCCCCATTTACAGGGGGGGCAACTGGATTTCCCAAAACAACAGCACCATCTGGAGTTGCTTCAATCATGGTTTGCCTTGCCCTATCATCAACAAATCCACCATATCGTCCAGGTAGTCGTCCAGCTTGTACATTAGATGCAGCTGCAGCTGCTGCATGTGAAGCAGCAGCTGTTGTTTCAGCAGCAGCAAGATCTTCAGCAACAAGTAGATCGTCCAGCAAGACCCCTACAGCATGAAGAATACATGTTCACTCACACACAAGCAAAAAAATTAGAACTCACCACAACATACAATACCAAAGTGAGCCCGACAACAAGCTTTTCAGCTTGCAAGAAAAAAAAAAAAAAAGTGACTGGTCATGCTCAACAACAGTTCAAATTTGAAATAATATTGTTATCCTAGATCCATAAAAAAGAAAAAATAAATGAATTTTACAACTGTTAATTGGTTTCGTAATGTTCACGCATGCCTAGTGTGGGAAGAGAGAAACGTTAAACCGAAACCATATGTTTTTGACACAACACACGTGCATTATTTATATTCAGAAAAAATAATCAATACAATAAACAGAGGAGATTTTATATCCTCTACAATGACGATATAGAACGGGAAAAAAATAAAAATGTTCCTAATCATACATATATAATTTAGATATTCTTGATTATATAGAATAAGTACCTTATTTTTATTTTTATTGTTAGAAGTGGACTTTAAACCTAACTCAACCCCACAAAATTGACTTGTAGGATGAGGTTTGCACCCACTTATATACACTGAATTGGCCTTATCTCTAGTCGATGTAGGACTTCCAACACACCCCCCTCACACCGAGGTATATACATCCCGAGCGTGGGACTAGACATGTAATGGGTGGTCCGATAGCGGCCCGATAGCAGATGGAACAATATGCCCAACAAACAACAAATATCACTACGATAGGCTTTAATGATGGCTCTGATACCATGTTAGAAGTGGACTTTAAGCCTAACTCAACCCCACAAAACCGGCTCGTAGATGGAACAACATGTCCAACAAACAACAAATATCGCTACGATAGGCTTTAATGATGGCTCTGATACCATGTTAGAAGTGGACTTTAAGCCTAACTCTACCCCACAAAACCGGCTCGTAGGATGAGGTTTGCACCCACTTATATACACTGAATTGGCCTTATTTCTAGTCGATGTGGGACTTCCAACATCTACAGTTATAGCAACTATCAATACCCCAATGTTTCTCTCAACAGTCTAGATGTGCTCTTCTCAACTCAAAGTCTTCCTCAAAAACAGCTAGCTAAACATGCAGTTGAGCAATATTAAGAATAAGATTTTCAGAAGTCATGTAAGACCAGAGAACTATCACTGATAGGTATTAGAAGTAACTGACTGCTCTTGTCAGTTAAAACTAACATAAGAGAGACTAACAGAAAATCAGTGCAACAGAAAAGAGAAAGAAATATCTTCAATAGAATCATTCTGACAAAATAGTAAAAAGCTAAGAAATATATTTCTCGATCCGAAAAATAGAAGCTCTGATAATGGCAAATACAGTTTTCATGATAAGGATTGTTCCCTACTTTTACACTATAATTTGATCATTCTGTAGTTAATATAAGATATCCAACATATTCTTTCACACTATGCATCAAACATATCAAGCATAAGAATAAATATTTGTGGTGAGTAATTCGATAGTGGATGACCCAATAGTTGATAGCAAGTGGGACAAAATAACAAGATGAGAATTGCTCACATTTATGCTAATATTTGGCCACATATATGGTTGAAGTGGGATATTTTGTAAATATCTAGTCTCATGCTTGAGAATCTAACATGACTTGGTATGGTCAAAATATAACATATAAGTGAGTGTAAACCTTACCTTAAAAACTATTTGTGTGAAGTTGAGTTCAATCAAATCTCATTTCACAAATTATAATGAAAGAGGCTATCCTAGCTATTTTGTTGGACCTACCATCCAATAAACTAGTGGGCAATAATTAGACCGCTCATATTTAGTCTCACATCTAAGATGTCCAATCCTCAAATTGAAATGGTATATTGAAGAACTTGCATCAACTAGTAATATGACTAAAATGTAGTGTATATAAATGGAGCTTAAATCTCACCTTATAGATTAATTTTTAGGTTAAATAAAGCCCGAATCCGTATTCTAAGATATGGTAAGATGATAATGTGATTTGAGCTACTTCGTAAGTTTCTACCTTCCACCTTATCTCCTAACACCATTTAAGAATTCATATCCTCCTAGTAAGCAATACTAACATTTAATACCATTTGCTTCAAAGTCCAAAAAAAAATAAATAAAAATAATAATAAAGATATGATGCGGTAATACATAAAAATTTTCCCAATAATACATATATAATCTAAATATTCTTTATTGTATAAAATTTACTCCTTGTTTTTATAATTATAACAAAAAGAGTCATGCATGTTAAAGCAAATAGGAAATTAATTCAATTTAGATGACCCATGTAACTTAAATTTAAGACTTACCCCCACGCAAACCACCATAGATAAAAATCAGGTCACCAATAGCAGCAGCAGCATGCCTACAACGCCGTGTCAACTCAACTGATGCATCTCCACCAGCAGCATCAGCACTGTATCTACCTGTTCTTGGACTGGTAACAACAGATTTTGTATCACACCAAACACCAGCGGCGGTGTCCAAAACTACAAAAGGCAAACAAAAACAATAGAAATACCTATAAATGCCACATTAATTGGCATAACAATAAATCATGATTTCACATACAAAAGAAATTACCATCGGAAAAAAATAACTAAAGGCTACAGCAGCATCTAGGCACGAGCAAGCTACCCTACAAACAGTAGCTAAAAAAGTAATAAAACTTCAAAAGTATTTGGTATCGCTTATAACAAGATCATCCCAATTTCCACAAGATTCTCTTTCTCAATTTGTCCAAAAGTAAATACATCCTTCAGTCAAAAATGAAAAAATATGTACACAAGAATATAGGAAGATATAAGGTTATTATAAAAGACGTAAGTTCTCTAAAGTGAGGAATACACAGATGAAGTACAAGTCATAACAGTTTATCCAAAATTAAAAAGGCATAGATTTTAACAACTTCATAGTTTGTTATGCCATAGGACGTATGTTAGTACAATATAAGCCACTAACTTTTCAATCATCAGTGTACCTCTGCTCTTTATCCAAGATTAAGCATCACAACAAAGAACCAAGTACCTGCAACACTTGATGAATCTTCAACCATCTGTCCTCCCCCAAGAGCCCCACCAAACACATGAAGCCTTGCATTGACAAATACCTGGAATTGTTAAACAAGTAAATTGAAATCCTTAGAATATATGACCAACTAAGAAATAAATATAAAAAATAAAAGAAACTAAATCATACCGCTGCATGTTGATATCTTGGAGATGGTGAGACACCAGGAGCAATGGCCCATTCCCAACGACCATCTCTATGCTTAGCAAGTCCATATGCACTTGCCAATGGCTGTAATATAAGATTTAGGGGAAGGGCAAGAATGAAAGAACATGTGGTCAGGTTAGAAACAAGAAATTCATGACACATGAAAATGCTTAACAAAGACAGAATAACATGAATCCGCCAATAAGTATGTGTTGATAAGAAAACAAAAGGCAGAAATCAATAATAACTATCAGTAGACACGAGATCAAAAATAAAATAACCACGAGTGTTGACTATTTACTCGCAGGTAATAGCCTGCATGAACAATTTAAAGATTCTATATAGTTGTCAGATTTTTCAACAGGTTATTGTGATAGGTTTGGCCTTGTGTATAAAAGGAGGAATAACGGAATATGACAGTTATAACCTCCTGCAGATGTTTTCCATGTAGTTGACTATTATAAATAGTCAAGGTTTTGTTTTAGGGAGGTTAGCTTGCTGTTTTCTAGATGGGAAAGGAGTGGTGGGAGGGTAAGGTCCTCTGAAAGGAATCTCAATTGTTGTACACAGTTATTGTTTTCTACCACATTGGCAAACACAGTCTTGTTAGTAATAAAATCATTCAAGAGGTTGTCTTGAATATTTCTGTAAGATCTGTTTGCCCTATCAATTGGTATTTAGAGCTCCCTTCTTGGCCCTGTGGTCACTGTGTTGAACGTGCATGGTTAATACCAGAATGGAGTCCAAATTCGAAAGCTTGGAACATATGATTCAAGAAGATAGACGTGATAGGCTAAAAGCAGAAAATGAGCAAATGGAACGTTTTCAAAGAATGGAGAATTTGATCAGTGGATTATTGAGTGGTGGAAAAGATCACCTGCAACCCCACATCTGGGTCTTCTAATAATGACTTTTCAGTCAAAAAATCTGATGAAAAAGATCGAGAAGGCAAAGCATATGGAGGCCAAGGTGGTGCAAACTAGATATACCAATCTAAAATCGAAAGAATGCAAGCAGTAATGGTGGCTTTGGAAGGAAAAGCTTTGCACTGGTATCAATGGTGGGAATCTTGCAACCCATATCCCACTTGAGAATCTTTCAAGATGGCAGTGGTGCATCGTTTTCAGTCAAATATGTTGAGAAATCCCTTCGAAGTTTTGCTGGCATTAAAGCAAACAAGAAATGTAGAAGACTATGTTGTACAATTTGAGTAATATGCAGGTCTGTTAAAAGGAATGGATCAAGATTATCTCATTGGAATATTCTTGAATGGGTTAAAGGATGATATCAAGGCTGAAGTCAAGCTGTATAAACCTTCAAATTTGGATGACCTGATGATGACAACTCAAATGGTTGAAGATAAAATTAAAGTTTTATCCAAAGGAAAGAGTTCAATAGAAAATAAGGTTGTGACAGTATCCAAATCCAATTGGATGACTAGGAGTTTTGCAAGAGAGGGAAAATGGATGCTACGGAAAAAGGGAAGGACGAAGTGGGAGGAATAAATAATTCAGTGGGCAGAAACCAGGCTTCAGAGCAAAATAGAGGCTCAACCTTTCGAAGATTGACTGATGAAGAAATGCAAGACAAAAATAAGAAAGGGTTATGTTTTAGATGTGATGAAAAGTATAATTGTAATCACATTTGCCGCAACAAACAATTTCATATGCTTCTGGTTATAGAAGGAGAAGAAGAGCAAGTGGGGTGGCTGGAGGAGGTTCCAGATATGGAGACTAAGGCGGAAGATGGGAGATCAATGCAACTCTCTATGTTTATGATGCCTGGTATGACCCCAAAGAAATCATGGAAGGTTTGGGGATGCATTGGTGAGGTACAAGTTATTGTGATGATAGATTGTGGGGCTTCGAAAAATTTTCTCTCCAAGGATCTGCTGGAAAGATATGGACTGACACATGTAGACACTCCTATGTACGTGGTAGAGAAATGTTCAGAGTTGGTGTTGGAAATTCAAGGTTTGAAGATTCAGCAGGACTTTTTCTTTTTTGATATAGGAGTGGACATTGTGTTGGGGTTGGAATGGCTGGCTAGTTTGGGGGAGGTTAAGGCTGATTTTGGCAAATTGAAGCTTACCATTGGTGGAGGAGATGAACAATGCATGGCACTAGGCGACCCAGCCTTGTCTACCATTGCAACTTCATTTAAAAGATTACTAAATGAGCTGCAGACATGTGATAAGAGGTTTTTAGTTGATATGGTTCTAGATTACAATGTTGCAGGAACCAATGAAATTCCAACAGCAGTAGAAAGAGTGTCGGCATCCTATATGGAGGTTTTTCAAGAATTAGAAGAATTATGATAGGTATTGCAGACTTATATCAATCAACTTGGCTAAACTGTAAAATATTATATAGCATTCACTGAATTTCCTCTAAAGAGAGGACCCAAAACAACATACAATTTTCTGGTTATTAAAGAGAACCAGACTCTCCCTCCCTAACCTTCACAAGTTACAGAAATAAAGATAGAAACTTCTAAAACTGGCCATTCTAACTTTATAGAAGTCAGATGTAACTTATTACAGACAAATAAATACCTTACAGACAGTTCATACAATAAACTAACTCATACAGTTTTTCTTCTGCTGTAAACCTTCCCTTGTACCTATCAAATTACCGCCTAACTGACAACTCAACCATGCCATCCATCTCAAGGAAGGAGCTTCCATCCCAAATCTTAGGCCTTATAAATATTCACACATTCAGAAAAATGAGATTGAACGGCTGATCCGTGACAAGTTGAAAGCTAAATTATTAGGACTAGTATTAGTCCCTACCCCAGCCCAATTATTCTGGAGAAAAAAAAAATATAATGGGTGGCGATTTTGTGGATTATTGGGCTCTCAATAAGCTGACCGTTCCTAATAAATTCCCTATTCTAATCATAGATGAGCTATTGGATTAATTGGCTGGAGCTACTATCTTCTCGAAACAAGATCTCAAATCTGGATATCACCAGATTCGTATGAACAACGAAGACATTGAGAAGACAGCTTTTCAGACACATGAGGGTCACTATGAATTCTTAGTCATGCTCTTTGGGCTGACAAATGCCCCAGCAACCTTTCAAACACTTATGAACGAGGTTCTTTGACCCTTTTTAAGGAAGTTTGTCTTTTAGTTTTTTTATGATATTTTGGTTTACAATCCTTCCTTCGATATACACCTCCAACATTTATCACAAGTTTTGCAGCCACTGCATGATCATGAGTTGAAGGTTAATAAGAAGTGTAGTTTTGGCCAGGACAGCATTGTTGAACCACGTGATTTCAGGGAATGGGGTATCAACTGACCCTAAGAAGGTTGGAGCTATGTGCCATTGGCCGAGACCGAAGGATGTTACTGCTTTAAGGGGCTTTCTTGGATTGACAGGGTACTATAGAAAATTTGTCCAGAACTATCGAAAATTGCTCACCCTTTAACGTAGTTGTTAAAAAAGGAAGGGTTTAATTGGTCTATGGAAGCACAACAAGCTTTCGAAGCATTAAAAGTTGAAGTGTCACAATTGCCTACCTTAGTGGTACCAGATTTTTCCAAACCCTTTGTGGTTTAAACAGATGCTTCTAGCAAGGGGTTGGGTGCTGGTTTTCTACAAGAAGGCAGACCTTCAGCCTTTTAGAGTCAAGCCTTGTCTGAAAGAGGGCAGAGGAAATCTGTTTATGAACGACAGCAGTGGTTTATGCGCCGCAGAAATGGAAACAGTACTTGATGGGTATTCATTTTACCATAGTTACAAATCAGAAAAGTTTGAAGTTTTTGAAAAAGCAGAAGTTAACAGAAGAGCAATTTAAATGGGCCTCCAAGCTTATTGGGTTGGATTTTGATATTAAATATAGACCTGGAAATGAGAATACAGTTGCTGATCTGGACAAGTATTTCTCAATATTTTCATTCTACAGCCCCAAGAATGGGATGATTGGGAGATTGAAATACAAAAGGATCCAAAGTTGCACGCTATCATGCAGGACCTGCTGGTGAAACCTACTGCTAACCAACACTATGAGATGAAGAATGGGAGGTTATACTACCAAGGCAAACTTGTTTTGCCTAGGCACTATGGTACAATGCCTCCTCACAGATTCCACCTTTGAAAGCTTTATATGGCCGAGATCCTCCTTTAGTTTTGAAGAGGACAACCATTCCATCCAAAGTTGGAAGCGTGAATCAATTACAAG
Source organism: Vigna radiata var. radiata (assembly GCF_000741045.1). Classification (NCBI taxonomy): domain Eukaryota; kingdom Viridiplantae; phylum Streptophyta; class Magnoliopsida; order Fabales; family Fabaceae; genus Vigna; species Vigna radiata. The sequence goes on along the minus strand of NC_028352.1, from coordinate 8,614,754 downwards.
AAGAAAGGGATGCTATCTTGAAGGAATTGAAGTACAATTTATGCCAGGCCCAAGAGCAGAATAGACTTCAAACAAATAAACACAGAAGAGAAGTCACCTATCAAGTGGGAGATTGGGTCTTTCTAAAGATCCAACCTTATAGATTCAAGTCTCTTGCAAAACGGCCTAATGAGAAATTGAGTCCTAGATTTTATGGCCCTTATCAGGTTCTTGAACGCATTAGACAAGTAGCATATAAGCTGCTACATCCTGAAAACAGTCGCATCCACCCTGTCTTCCCCGTGACTCTACTCAAACCAGCAGCGAGTACCATTCCGTCTTCAACCTTTGCCTCCTATGTTATCTGAAGACTACATACTAGAAGTAACCCCTGAGAAACTGTTGGATACTTGCCTCAATTCAATGGGTGAGATGGAAGTTCTTCTCAATTGGCATCAACTTCAAGACGTCAAAAATAGCTGGAAATCTGCTGAGGCTATCAAAAGGGAGTTTCCAGATAGGTTTGGGCGGGGTAATGATAGGTTTGGCCTCGTGTATAAAAGGAGGAATAACTGAATGTGACAGTTATAACCTCCTGTAGATGTTTTCCATGTAGCTGACTATTATAAAAAGTCAGGGTTTTGTTTTAGGGAGGTTATCTTGTTTTCTAGAAAGGAAAGGAGTGGTGGGAGAGTAAGGTCCTCTCAAAGGAACCTCAATTATTGTTCACTGTTACTGTTTTCTACCACATTGGAAGAGACAGTCATAAAATCATTCAAGAGTCTGTCTTCAATATTTCTGTAAGTTCTGTTGGCCCTATCATATTGCCAAAACTATTATCTAGCTTCATTTATTGCAACTCAAATATCAATAAGAAACAACCATTTCTCACCGGATTCTATACCTATCCTATATATGGGTGATGAGGCCCAGAGAATGAGTGGGCTTCCTCAACCTCTAGCCCACGAAGGTACCAAGACACGGTGGGGAAAAATATAAATCAGGAGGGGAATGGAGAGATTCTATTTGTATTCAGTTTTGAGTGAACGCCGGGGAGGACTGGGATTTTGGTTGTCAGAGGAGACGAACCATTTGTGTTGCTCTAGAGAGGAGCGTAGTTCTGGGTAGGATTTGTTATCCTTCTATTTCATGTTTTGTTGACAGAATAATACATACATCAGTGTTCATTTCATTCCTTTCTTTATCTTCTAAGCTTTTAAGGTGTGGGTCTATATCAGTGGTAAGTCAGATTTCAAAATTAAATGAGTGGGTGCCAAGACTCAATTCAACAATGTGCTCTGGAAGGATGATAAAACAGTGGACAAAATGAACAGAGATTATGCTTAGTCAAGGGAGTGGGATCTACGAAATGATCATATTGCTACTAGCTGGATTTTGTGCTGCTCTTTGAAAAAATGAAGAGCTGATAGGGTCATGTATTTTTTTCCTTCAAAGTAATAACTCTACAAGGACGCAAGTTATTTTACTTATCAAGAAAGAGTAAATACAGTTTACAACAGAATGGATGGAGATGTCAATCCAGTGATTACCTCTACTCACACTAATCCATGGATGTTTATCTCAGGAATATTTCTTTCAGAGAACTGGTCACTCTTAAAATCAACCTGACTTCGCCTAAATTAAGTTTTATGATGATGCCTGAGTGGAAACTATACGTGTGCTTGACCATATAATTTTTCTACTTCTGATAATAGGCCACAAAAAATAAAATCCTAGTCATGCTGCTCCTTTTATTGAGATTTTAGGAAGAGGAAAAAACCTTCAGTACAAGAGGCAAGTTAGACCAAGTATTCATAATTATTATTTTTTAATTCACTTGAATCTACTTGCTTCTGTGCATATTCAGGCACAAGGGTTTGAACTCACTTTTCAATTATTCTTCATTTTATATTCCTGGGGCTTCTTAGTTTCCTGAATGTCAAAGGTTTTTCCCAGACAAAACTGGCTGGAAGTTCAAAGTTCCCTCAATAGTAAATTGAGGTTCCTTTGCTCAAACAGCAGTTCAACAGGATTAAGATATTATTTTCCACTGAATTGCAAGCCTCACATTGCTCTCATTCTTGATCTACTTCACACTCAAGTCAAGCACAAAAACAGAAGATCACTTATTTATGAAGAATTGAAAGGCAGTCACGATTCTTTGGATCAATCCAATTTGCAAAAGAAATATACTGTCCTGTAATTTGCTACATTCCTCCTAGTATCTCTGTTTTGTTTTTGCCTTTCTTTTTCAACTCTTGGACATACCTTATCTTTGCCTTTGTTTACTCCTCCATCAGAATGTTCCTTATATGGCAACCAGATAGAGACAGACCTAATTATTATGGTGAGTTAACATCTTAATCTACCATGGTAGCTTAAGAAAAGTGGATGGCCCACTGTGCAGGTAAGCCACTAGGCATAATGGGAAATAAAAGTGATACTAATGACAAACTATGGCAAATTCATACCAGGAAATTCCTACAGAATTTAATTCAATAGAATGACAAAGTGAATGTCTGAATAGATAACTCACAGCACTATTGGCATCCCTCCCTCCACAAAGCAGAAGAAGCCCATCAGATCGTGCACTGGCAGTTGCATACCTAATAAAAAGTATATGACAAAACAGTAACTCAATCCCAAATCATAAAAAATTCAAGTATACAACATAATAAAGAAAAGGAAAGTTTTAGTTATGTGGTAACAACAATCAAGATCCTTATAGTACACTACTGAGCTCAATAAAAACACAGTATTAGCTAAGCAATAATTTAGCAAAAAGGGTCATGAATCATGATTGATTAAATAACAAGAGAAAGCTCACCTAAAGTAAGTTTGCCACCACAGTGAACAACTAAGAGTACATTCAACCTTACATTATTACATCATATATTGAGTTAAGATTACAAATTTAAATTATTAAATTTCTAAGAAAGTAGAACTAGACCTATCTCAACCCTATAAAATTATCTTGTAAGATAAAGTTTGCACCCACTTATATATTATGATTTGGTCATATGTTTAGTTCAGTGAGATCTCTAATACACCCTACAATATGTTTAGAGCATGTGACTAAATACTTGTGGTGATTTGACAGTGGTCCAATAGCAAGAAGCACGATAGAAAGTAGAGTTAAGCCTAACTCCATCCTATAAAAATAACTAGCAAGGTAAGATTTGTATCTGTTTATAAACTATAATTTGGCTATATCTCTAATTGATATAGGATCTCCAACAAAATTAAGGGAGGTTGTCTTTATTTGCTAACCTCAACAAATACAAACTTGCTTCCGAGTTGCCTTTTCCATTAAACAATAATGTAGCATTTAATTCACTCTTCATTAAGAATATTCCACAACCTAATTATCATCATGCATAAAAGCAGCCCCAATATAAAGGCAATCCAACTCTAATATCAAAACGTTCTCAAGCTGTAGGAAGAATAAAGCAGTGATCAACAAATATACCACCCCAAATATACAATGCAATAGTAAACCAGATAATAGCATGCTTAACATGGCAGAAATACTGAAAATTATAGAAAATTCTGTTTTCACCAATTTTGTCCCGGAGGGGGAAGGGTAGGGGGATAGATAGAACATTAGGAACAAACCCAAGGCATAGAAATAGTTAAAAAATGGGACAAATAATATGATATGAAGGGAAGCAAACTTAAAAATAAGTTTAACCAAAAGCATGTCAGTCTAACAAACCAACACATCCACATCTTCACACGCATGTCAGTCTAACAAACCAACATGAAGGATTCAAATTTATTCAACTCAATTACAGTCACCTATGTTAACCATCAGAACCTAGTTAAGACATCAAAGGCTACAGAACAAGAAAAACCTGCCCTAAGTGACCCTCAGAACTATAGTCCATGACATCAATGTATTTTGAAACGAGACATGCATAATATTCAATGTAGTTAATTGACATGTGTGTGCGTAGTGAAGTCAAGATATTACTAAGGAAGGGTAAGTTTCATGGACACATTACATGCATGGAGGTGGACCCTCTCCTTCTGGCTCCAACTTGCGCCACTCATAAGGCTTGGCAGCTGTGTCCAAAGCCCATACATCAGCCAAAGGTCTCTTTCCTGGAAAGCAGGGAAAAATGAGTTAACATCAAGTAAATTTGCATTCAGAGGAAACATCTAGTTCGAACAATGTAAAAAGGAGCATTCCAGTAGTTACCATCATTGCCTCCAATTACCATGAGATACCTCTGCCCCACCAAAGCCATAACATGTCCATAGCGTGGTCCTGGTCCAGGGCCAGGAACACCAACTCTAAATGACATTCAGAACAAACTAAATCAGATAAACATCATTAAGGAGGAAAAGAAAACGTAGTTTATTATTCTATCTAACCTATGCCATCGTGGTCGTTGCTGAGTGAGATCAAGAACATGAAGATCCTCAGCAAACAAACCAGCAGGACCAATGCCACCCTGTTTTATGGTGTGCAAATACTCCAGTGAGAATGGAAGTACTCATTTAGGGAAACAAATTAAACAATATTCAGATAACCTAAGAGATAGACTCTCAACAATACCTGAATAACTACCATAGTTCCTACAGCAGTTGCCACATGTGCAGCCCTAGGTGTTGGCGGTTCACCAATGGGAGTTATCCTGCATCAAATTTCCTTATGAGCACTGAAGCAAAGTATACAAGGCTATACAAGCATTACTTAAGCCATAAAAGAGGCTGAAAAGAAGAACTTAGTACTGAGCTTACCTAGACCATTTATTAGTTATGACATCATAACAGTGGACATCAGCAGTGGCACCAGATAAACCTGCATGGCAAATGAAATGTACCAGTCATGACAAATTTCAATCATAAACACCAACCAATCCAACCCAATCAATATCAATGCTTATACAAAGGGCGGAGCGAGGAAGGCACAACATGTAGACAAAAATCATTGTTTGTCTTGAAACATCCCTAACAAATGAACAGATTATGCAAATTCCATTAAATTAGGAAAGGCCTAATCAAGTTTTGACATCAGTATTTAGCTTCTGATATTGGCTTGCACCAGAAATAATGAATGATAGCTGGAACTTCAAGGACTGCACCAATTGTATGGAGCTTCAAATGATGTACAAAAGTATAACCCTTAAATTATGACATATAGCAAGGCCTGTCAACTACGTAGAAATGGGTGGCATTGCTTGCCCAAAACAATATCACTTGGGCCCAGATGAGAAACCAAACATTCTTAATCGGCCTTATTTTTGTTTTTCCTTGATCAGTAGTGATATATAAAGTAACCCACCAGAAACAACAACAGTCAACCATTAATCTTGTGAAACCATTTCTGTCCTATAATTTATGATACCATCAATACTACTTGAGACTGCAATTCACGAGAAAAAACATATTCGGGTATTCAGGAAATAAAGAACCAAATATGCAAACAACCATCTCTTGACAGATATGATAAGTACCTTTTTTGAATCCAAAGTTTTTCTGGAATAAAATGACTGTTTCCATTATACATCACAATATCTCAAACAAAAAACTTACCAGTTACAGCAGATGGAAAAGCAATAGGAAGAAAGGAAATAAAAAAGTTAGGACAAACAGAGCCGAGATACTTCAAGTAACTCGGAAATTATGTGACACGGATACAAGAATACAGAAATTTAGTAAAAATTCAATATATAATTTGAGTGCTAGATATGTTGACATGAATTATATACAAAAAAAAAAAAAAAAAAAAAAAAAAAAAAAAAAACCATGCAAATGCATAGTGTTTGTAAAGAGATATTGATATTTTGCCGTTACATCAAGACTTTATCATGGATGATGATCAAAATTTGCAACCAAAAAAGTATCTTCCCTTTACATATTTTTCCATAACCTGTGTTAGAATGTGACAAAATGTATCATTTGTACTATTTAAAAGAATTCTGGCTACATATAATTGCCAATAGCTTTATAGATATTGAGGAAAAGATACAATCATATATAATTTTATTTGTACTCAAAGTAGCAGAAACACATCCAAACATCAGTCAATTAAATTTAAAAATAAATGAAAATAAAAGTTGAAGAATACGCCTTAAATACTTTATATAGGATATTGGTATCAGATATCAGATATGTGGATTGCACCAATAAGATACCAGTTTTTTAAAAATCTGAGCTTCATAGCTTCAGACAAAGACAATATTCCATAATCCACAGCAAAGAAATGGGGATTGGTCCAATTCAACAATTGGTTAAGATATAATTGATAATGAAATAAAATTCTGGTTCATAAGTAAGCATAGAAGTACGGATGAAGTAAACATGCATTGAATTGGAATGGATGAGACACGTTATATTAAGAAATTAAAGACTAGCTAATCTGATGAAATGTTTCCCAGTACTGTTTTTTCCATCCATTTCGTGCCCCACTAAAAAGGGGGCAGAAAGCCATGCAAATGGAAACGTTTTAAAATTAACTATAAAATTCCAATTTAACCCACAGACCACAAAAAAGGAAACAAATAATAAAACGCAATATCGGTAAAAATTTCCATAGATTTCAACTCATTTATTGCATTGTAGTGTGCCCAAGATGAATGAAGTATCCAAAAATTGGTGAATGAGAACCATGGTCTCGATGACCAGCATTTAGTTCATAAGGACAACGACGGGAAGGAAAAAAAAAAACTCTGGCATAGCACTTACATTTCCATAACGTTAACCAACAAAACAATCGAAGCCATCGTGTGTAAACATCTATAATAACTAGCCAAATAGATACATGGCCGCATGCAAAGCGCGAAGCATAAATTTCCAGATTCTGATCAGACTAACAAACCAAAAGTTAAAATACTCGGCAGCTGCATATACGTTATGTTATTGCCTTCACGACGAAAAGGAAAGTAAAATACATACGTATGCCAGCATTTCCAGCGGATGAAGGAGTCCCTGACGCCGCAGAATTCCCTTCAAGCTCAGTGGCACCGCCGAACAAAATCAGCCTCGGCCCAATGTACCCCGGCGTCCCCTCCTCTCCGACCGCCGCCACCGCCGTCAACGTGTGGCCGCACCGCGGTCCCGGCCCATCCTCCTTCTTCTCCAAAATAGCATTAACCACTGAGTAAGTTGGCGCGAGTCTCGGACCAACCACCGGACTATGCTGCACCTGACCCCCCGCCACCGGCGACGAAGGCTGCTGTTGCGACGGCGACTGAGCCTGAGATCCACCTGCCGTCGACAAAGGCGGCGGCGACGGAGGAGGCTGTGACTCTTTTAACTGGTCTCTCTCAGCATGGTTCTGCACCGGCGAATCGTGATCGGCCTCCGGCAACATCGAGGAATCAACGTCCATTTCTCAACCCTAAGATTCGAGCAATTCCTCTAAGATCGGAGCTAGAATTCCCGCGAAACCGCGTCCTGAGCCAACATTTCGATTCGGTTCAAAAAATTGCTATTAAAAACCCTAAGACAGATCCTCCGCTCCTCCAATTCAAATTAAGATTTTCACGCACGCAAATTTTCCAAAAATAGAGGAAAATTCAATTAGGTTATTTCGTCTCTCTTTCTCTCTCTGTGTTTTCGCTCTCTGTCTGTGCGAAAAACAAAGAAATGAAAGAAGCGGTGGTGAACGAAACAAAACGGGACGGAGGAGCAATCTGAATTCTCACACACAATTCGCAACCCAAAGCAGAAAAATAAAATTAATAAAAAATTACAAAAAAAAAATTCTTTAACTGAGACAAAGGGATCGTGTCTTTCTCTCTCTACTTTTATTTTTCTACTTTCTAATCTTTTTTTTAAAAAAGGTAATTATATATTATATTATACTATATATATTATTTTGAAGGGCATGTATTTATTGATACCGAATTATTCGGTATTTGGTTGGTTGATATGGTTGATTGTGTCGAGGAACGGAGACTGAAGTTGGTGACCGGTAGGGGCGGTCGTACGGACGAAATCGCAGGCGGCGACACAGCAGACAACGGAAGAGTTACCGGGACAACCGGCGATTGGTTTAACTCTACAAAAACAACCCAGCTAGTTAAGCCAACATCATTCTCTTTCTTTTTTGCATTACTATGCCAATAAACATGGAAGGTGACACCACGCGCTGTCTTTACAAAATATTTCTCCTTTTTAAGATCAAGCGGAAATTTTTTATAATAATTATATTAGGATAATGATATTTTATTTTAACATTTTAACATCATTATAATTTTTTAATTAATTTGTGATAGTATTTATAATTATTATTATTAATTTAAATTAATTAAACACGTAAATTATATTAAAATGTTTTCAATGTATCATTCATTTTCTTATTATAATTTAATTAATCATTAAATGAATAATTATCATAAATTCATCTTTGAAAATTGTTTCAAACAATAATTTCGTATTCATCCCTTATATTAAAAAAATCATTTTATGCTCCTAAACTAATGTTTTATAATAACACTGCTAGTAGTAAATAAGTTGACTTCTTTTAATTGCAATATTTTTTTGTCTCAATGACTTTTGTTATCACTAAAGTTTTTTTTTTCCGCTGTAAACTATTTACTGTCTTAAAGTCAAAGTGAGAGAAATGATGGTGAAATTTTGATTGTAAATAAAATAAAAAAAAGGCGACGACATTTGAACTCTTTTTTTCTTCATATGAAACAAAAAGAAAAACACTGTAGTTTCTGTTTTGAGTGATAGTTATGTAAACATGAATTTAAAAGTTGCTTTTTTTAATAAATAAATAAAAAAGGTGAAAGTGTTGTGGTATGAATATATATTTTGGCAAAAGGAATGTTGAGAAGGGAAGTTTGTAGAGTGGAAAGGAAACCTATTCATAAAGACATTAATGGTGTTGAGTGGCATGTGTTGTATTATGTTTAGGTGAGTTATGAAAACATGAGGGTACACATTCTTTCTGGTTATGGAAAAAAAAAAGGCACTTTATTAAATACAATGTCACATTTGATGACTGCATTCCTTTTGCTTAGCTCATTTCCCATGTCATGCCAATTATTGACAACCCATGTCTTTCATCATTTATGCTTTTAGTTTGAGGTTAAGAATTGAATTTTAAGATTAATTTAATTTTACAGAACTAATTTATTATACCAATGAATGAGTGGTCTGATAAGAAACAAAACAATATATCAAACAAATAATAAATATTTTGATAATAAAGAATATAATAAATAAAACAAATACGATATTTTGTTAGAACAGATTTTAACTCAGTTTTAACTATGATATTAAGATTAGATTTTAAATTTAATTCAATTTTTGAAAACTGATTTGTATTCCGTTATACATTTCAAATTGATTTCGATGTAGAATTTTATGTACAAAGTAAGAATAAGATTTCGACTTTATAAAGGATTTGTTCATTAACCAGGTTTGTTCTTTGTACTTGTTAGGTAATTATTTGAGGTTTGAAGTATGGTGGGGAATACATGTTTTGTTCACTGAGGAAGAAGGTTAACTTCTATTATTTCATTTGAGTTCATCATTTTCGTTGTTTTCATGCGAGAGATGGAATCTCGTAGACAAGCTCACATGGACCAAATGCATGCCAGATCGGTATGTATCCGATTCTGATTCATTTAACTTTTTTTTTAAGAGATTTTAACTTAATCAATCACTTTTTCTTAATACTGTACATATTTTTGTTTCCATATTCATGGTAACTTGGAAGAAAAATCTTTTTATATAATGATATGTAATGATAAAATGTAGCGTATAATAAGTTTATTACTTTTTATGATAGTTATCTTGTAAATCATAATACAATTTTGTATTCTTAATTATTCAACAATGTAAATATTTTACATTGGAAAAATTTTGAAAATTTAATAAAACGCACTTTATTAAAACATTAAATTTTCTTAAAAGATTGTACGAAAAATAGAAAAATTATTTTATTTATAATTTTTCCCATAAACTTTGATTAAGTTTTCATACTTCAAAGTGAACTCAAATTTGTACATGATAATGACTACAAAAGTTAGAAAATTACTATTTTGAATTTAAATTATGAGAGATGACTCTTATCTCTTTAAAAGTCTTTGATGACATCAAAGAATAATAAAGAGCTCAAAACATTAGTTTTTTTTTTTTTTATTGAAATGAAGAACTTCAATTAATAGAATGAAATTTAGAGTGGAAAGAAGGGCGAAAATAAATTCAAACTAGAGGAACTTAAGACTACCAATCTAGGAACTGAAAATATACCTTTCTTTAAGGAAGAAGAATAAGATATTATCTTACTTCTCTCTTTGATTGTGAAGGAGTGAAGCAGAATATTTGGAGGAGTTTTTATTCTGACGGTCAACAAAAAGTTAATTTAAATAAAAATGCATTCTCTATTCTCTGGATTTATAGCTTAGACTTATTTTCCTTTCATTTAGATGCATAAAATATTAAGTCTGTCTTTTCAAAGTGTGATAAAGAAGAGTGAGGTCAACATAGTTCTTTCTCTCATTTATTTTTAGAAGCAAACCAGATATGTTTGACACATTTTCCTCTCTTCCAACCTCACGCACAGTGAAACTTGAGAAGCAAAGGCACATACACAGTGCCGAAAAAATAGCTCAAATAAAACTAATCCTTATAGATAGAAATAAAAATGCTTTGTAAAATGTTTTATTGTCCTAAACATCAAGCAACCTTCAAAATCGTCTTAATTATTGGCACACAGATGCGTAGATATCACCAGTACTAGAACAGTAGAACCTAATTTTCCAGTCCTACGGCATCATTCTCAACCCATTAATAAGAACAACAATATTCACAGAAACAATTTTTTTTCCTACGGGACGAGCTTACGTAAAATTGCTCACAACATATTTCCGGAATATCCCAAACAAACGTTATCTTTAACCTCGTATTAACAATGTAAATGAGTTTTACCAAATAAGCTGTTGTACAAGAACAAGATCACATGGCCTCATCAATCCTTCAGAGAACCTGTGTTAGCTGGTTTCTGAAAGAATCTTACAACCGGCGTCCCATCAGCATCATCGTTTCCTGCTCTCCAGGCACGATCTTTTTTCCTCTGCGGTTTTTTATGATGTTTATGAGATGCCTTGGGCTTCTTAAGAGTCGTACTTTTTGGAGCAAGTCCATTAGCTATGTCGAATGAACTGAGGTCATCCAATACATGCTCAAGATTTGGTGCAAGACCACTCTCGACATCTGAAGAATCTTCAATATCAGACGAATCTGATGCATGCAAGTCAACTGAGTCATGTGCGGTGGGATCTTCCAAAGCTTGTTCCTCTTCTGATGTACCTGGAGGCATTTCATAGTGAGGCAGCTTCCCATCAATGTAATCTTTCAGTATCTGACGGGTGGCCCTAGTTTCATCAGGAAGTCCACTAGAAGCAACATACCCACGGGAAGCACAGTATGCTCTTAAAAGTTCAGATGCTAGAGGGGGACGGGATTGGGACTCATATGGCTTAGGTTTAGGAAGCCTTATCTTATAAATCTGTTCGATGACATGTCTTGGGACTCTATCAGCCACAACTTGGACAGATTCCCGGTGTTCAGTCATCCTATCAATTGGCAACACCCCACAAGCAATCATCTCATATCTTGAGCTAGAGAAAGATGGAAAAACTAATCCAGGACAATCACAGAGGGTCAGCTTATCAGAGATAATTAATGTCTGAAAGTGCTTTGTTTTCCCAGGGGTGGAGGTGACACCAGTCCGTTTTTCACCAACCAGAGCATTGATAGTTGAACTTTTCCCCACATTAGGATATCCAACAAATCCCACTACTACATTACTCGATGATGAACTGCCGGCAGTATTTTCAGCAGGTGATTTAATGTTAGATGGCCCTGCACCGGAGGTGCCTGAATTCCTCCTGTTCACTATCTGTTCTGCTTCTGATTGCAGGCGGGCCAATAGCTCGTCCCTTCCGTATATCTTTGTGTCTGGGCTATTAGTTCTCCCTGTGTTATCATCATCCCATGATGAACCAAGATTTTTTCCTTCCAGGGCTGCTGTGGCAGCTTTAGCGGACCAGAAGATGAAGAGAATATCATGAGCTCGAAAATACTCTGCCCATTTATCTCTACAAAAAAGAAAAGAAATACAGGACAAATAATGAGGCAAGATACAACCAAGGCCAATGATTTGATGCTGTATAAACCTCATCGTGGAATGAGACATTCAGACCTGATAGAAGCAGGCAAAAGATCTGCCTTATTAACCAGAAGCAATGTGCGTTTATGTTCATCAACCTCCCGTGCATAAGCCTGTCTCAAAGAAATCGGTGCAACACAAATCATGCTTGGCTCATGCGATAGTGATTCTTAAAAGAAATAAATAAAGATAAGGGTTCATAGTAGGCTATACAAACATACAATGTCTAATCAAATCTATCTCATTACTGCTTGCCATAATTTTATGGAGATTAAGTTAATATTTTTTAGAGAATAGAAGTGGTAACTCTGAAAGGATGCTTTGACTGTTCTGAACTCATTACACAAGAATACCCAGTCCAAAATCTTCCACTATTTGCTTCAAACCTAACCACCTCTAGTGTTGTCAAGTTAGCATTTAGTTATTAAGAAAGAAAAAAACATCTCACCTCAAGGTCTGGGCACCGATAAAACAAAGGATCTCGGGAATCGACAACCATAACAAGCTGACAAAAAAGCATGAAAGGATCGTCAACTTTAACATTTCATGCACTTCCAAAAAAAGGGAAATATATAAAAAGCAAAACATAATTGATACTTCAATACACATACAAATCCATTAACTGATAAATATATATATATATATATATATATATATATATATATATATATATATATATATATATATATATATATATATATATATATATATATATATATATATATATATATATATATATTGATAGGAAGAAAAAAATGATTGTACATCTAAGGAGGAATAAGAAGTAGACTGATATCCACTGTCCCCGGTTTCCTACTAGAGCTTTTCTTTCTTTTTTTCATAGTATTAGAAAGATGCAAAATAAGATTGTTTCGAACACTTTTCAATTTGCAGCTAATGATGCAACTCCAACTTGTTTAGCCGTTTTCCCTTATTTTTTTGTTTGAATAAAAGGCCAAATGAAAGATAAGGCCAGTAAGAAATGGAATCAATGAAACCAGTATAGTTAAACAGGAAATAATAACAAAGGATCACAAAGTGTTGTGGAACTCCTTCTGCATCTATTAATATGCTACTGACGATCATCTTAAGCAGAGCAGAGCTCCATTATTTGTTATCATATCAATATACTGTTTTCTTTCCAACAAACGAAATGACATTAGGGAATTGAGATGGAACTCACCAACATAGAAACAAGAACATGACAGACTAGACTTATTTACTTCAACAACATAAAGTGTTGCATGTGTAAGAAGACGCAATTGTTTTGCAATCATATTCATAAAAAGGAGAAACATGCTTATCTTCATTGTGTACAATCCAAGTAACTAGGCCATTATCAGTCATTCCAGCATAACATAATCAGACTATTCATCAACCAATAAAACTTCAAAAAGGATACGAACTCACCAGATCACTACGCTCAACAACACGCCAGAGCTGTCTCCAGATGTCAAGATTCTTCTCAAAAGGTGTAAGGACAAGCTTCTTGTTCTCCTCAAGCCTAAAACACCGCCAAAACACAAACTAAAATTGTCTAAATCCTTTAATAACGCTAGCAATATTACAAAGATGAAAATTACATCCGTAATCCCAGAACATGCAAAAAACCTAGTTTCCATAATTTAGTCTAGAAATCCGATTCATAGCCTAATATCCGGACAAGCCTAAACCAACTACAACTAACCTCGCTAAACTGCGACGCCAAACCAAAAAAGCTTGCGTTTCGCTGTCGTGAAGCTCCTCGGGGGACATGTCGGGCGTCCACAGCGGCCGGCGCGGAACTCGGAGGCTGCTGGCGTGGAGCGCCTCCTCCTGCTTCCTCGTTTCTTCAGGCGTCATTTCGGCAGGGTCCCTACTCTCACAGAAGGATTAAAGTCACAGAGCATTCGCGGAAAGAAGGGGGTGGCGCGTGAGTGCCGAAGGAAGAGAAAGAAGACTCACAGGCTGATGATGGTGGTGGAGGCGACGGCGTGTTCGGGGAGAGATTCGAGGGATTGTTCGATGACGGCGTCGATGTCGGAGACTTCGGTGAAGGATTCGAGAACCTTCTTTTTGTAGAAGCGAGACTTATCCTTGCTCTGTTGAATCATCTGATTGTGCTGCTTCACCAGGGCTCGACCTAGCCCCGTTTTCTGGTTCTCGTTCTTCTTTCCCATGGCTTCCACGCAGTGCTTTTTCTCCTTCCTCTTTCTGTTTCTTTGCTTTTCGCTTTCTGCTTCCGCTATGCTACCATGGCTGGTTTCGTATTTAGGGTTCGGATTTGTTGCAACGAAGAGGTGCCGTGACCCGGCCCCGCCCGGTTTATTTAGCCCGTTAAACCGACCACATATGTAATCAATACTTCTATCTATAACCATACGTAGTAGAATATAAATTATTCAGATAGAAATGAAGATGAGAATAAATAAAATTTTCATAAACGATATGTAATAATTAGATAATTCATTAAAAGAAAAAACAACACTTTACTAAAAGTTAGATTTACTTAAATATTAAAAATTATTTAAATGTTTATCATCTACTTAAAATGTTTGTTTCCTGGTATCTTTTTATAGTATACTCATCCATTATTTAGTGCGAGCATGTTTGGTTTTGTAAAATAATATTATATAAAAATGAATAAAAAAAACTAAGAATATAAATAAAGGCTGAAATAAAGTTTAAAGTGAAATTTTATTATGAATATGAGTATTAGTAAAATAAAATTTTAGAGAAACATAAAAATAAATCATTTTATAAAGTACCTAAATTTAAATTAATTAATTTTATGTGTAATAAGCAAATGAAGTTGCGTTATTTTAAATAACAAAGTTAAATTCGTTAACATTTAATTGCAGAAAGAAAAAAAAGTTGATAGAAATTATGAATAACAAAATGAATAATTGTTACTGGTCCAAAAAAAATAGATACACTAATTCAATAGAAAATAAAGAAGATAATCCGCAAACCCGAGTTGAATTCGTTAAGGATTCCCGAATTTCTATCTGAATCTCAGATTTGATAAAAGTTACTAACATCATAATGAAATGAGGTTGCGGTATCACTCCCACCACATTCTTCTTATTACATCCTTGTGCACATAATCATGTTATTAAATATCATTAACATTAATTACATTTAATTTTATCAATGATTTTCCATCAAGTTAAGTTTAAATGCTTTGAAAAATAAATTATAAGAACACTTGATGGATGAAAGTTAATATTGTATTTTCTTGTAATTTTCACGATATAGTATTTGGTCAATTAATCTAATGTTATTTCTTTTAGATCTACATCAATGGAGTATAATTTGTACTCGAATGATATGTATGAATATAAATATAATACATATTGAGTAAATATTAATATAATATCTCAATTAGTAGATTTATAGTATTAATTGAACTATTATAAGTTAGGTATAGCATGGATTTATTTTCGATTGAGAATCTCCGGTAACTTTTTACAACTTTTTCCTAAATGTAGTTAAATTTTGATTTTAATATTTTACTCGATGGAGATAAGGATGAGATAAAATTATATATCCGTTAGTTTTGAGTAAGAAGATAGAAATGACTTTTTATTACAGAAATGAGATAATAAAATCCACATCTACTTCGTCCCCTTATCATCCTTACCTTCACCTCATTTATAAGAATATATATATATATATATATATATATATATATATATATATATATATATATATATATATATATATATATAATTAAAATTATATATATCTATCATGACATTTTAAGCTGGTTATATATTTGCATTTATTTCTGTTTAAAAAATTGACCTATTGTTGGAGATTATTTTTCAGTAT
Organism: Vigna radiata var. radiata; assembly: GCF_000741045.1. Classification (NCBI taxonomy): domain Eukaryota; kingdom Viridiplantae; phylum Streptophyta; class Magnoliopsida; order Fabales; family Fabaceae; genus Vigna; species Vigna radiata. Next base: position 8,598,823 of record NC_028352.1, on the reverse strand, counting down.
ATATTTGCATTTCATTTTATTTACTTTATGCCAGTTAATTATATGTTGATACTGCTTCTCTTTTTTTGAATGTTTTAAGTTTAACTCATTTTACTAATTCTACGTGCTAACATCTTTCAATATATTTTTATCTTTTAATTTACTATATCTCATGAGTTCAAGTTCATATTTGTCTAATTTTTTTATCAAAATTTCCTTTTACTTTAAGCTGACTTCATATTTTAATATCTTTCCCGTGGTGGAAAATGATTAAATTAAACAAAATTTATGAAAATAAAATCTAGTTGAAAGCGAAAAAAAAATAGGACTATATTAAATAAATTTGAGGAATTAAAAACTAAAATAATATTTAAACATAAATCATTTATACATTTTACATCTCAAAATCAAAATCATTTATGAACAAGTTAGTCAAATATAATAATTTAAACACATTATCTATTAAAACAAAAATCAATCCAACCCATCTATCTAATATCCAAAAACCAAAAGGTAACAATCATACAAGATTTGTTCCTTATTTATATAATATAATAATAGAAACTTATATAATTAATTTACAAGTTTATGGATTTCTTAGAAAAATATTATTTTCTTTTTACTATTAACACTGTATTGAAGTCATATCAATACAGTAGATACTTTTCCATGTTGTCGTTGCCGAATTAAGAAAGGACTCCATCTTTAATAGATTTTTGTTTGTTTGGGATTTGGTCAAGCCAAAACAGGACTCGTTGGTGTTAGTGACTAAAACAACTTCGTACCTTCAGAGATGCGTTCGAGGGTTTTAGAGGATCAACAATGTTGGAGTTTGTGATCTTCGTCAAAAAACGAGAAAGAAAGACTAACAATATTTGGGTGAAATATAAAAACTGAAAACTATCAATATTTGACTGAAATATAAAAGTTCAAAAGTTTTGGTTGAAATTACGTTGATACATGATATAAGGAAGATGTTTACTATATCTATATATCATATAATAAAACTACTAAAAAGTGAACTATACATTCTCTTAATATACCATAGTTGGGGCAATAAATATCTCTGTTAATATTATTTAACTAATTTAGATAAAAAATATCTAATGAACTTATTAAAATATGCTTATATATTTGTTGGATCAAATAAATTAGAGTTGTTTAAAAGAGGTTATCTAATCTAATCTGGTTGGGTTGATTCATCTTAATTCATTTATTAGTAAATCAGAAAAATTCGAATTTGACTCGACCCACCACGAGTTGGTAGGTAAAAAGGTTGGTTCAGTGACTTACTTAATTCCAATTTTTTAAAATAAAAAAATTATAAATTTTTTATAATTCAAATCTTAACAAATTTCACTCTTTGAAAATAGGAAACTTAAATAATTTTTTCAAACAAAAAATGATAATAAATATTTTTTTATAAAATTAATATTAAATTTTAATAAAATAAAATTAGATAAATGGATCAATTCGACTCACCACGAGTTCAACCCGCATGAGTCGGGTTTAAATGAACATAATTGAAATCTAACCCGTATAAAAAAAATACAACCTTTTCAAACCCAACTCAAACCAACCCATGATGAGTTGTCACCTATTTTGACTAGGATAAATATAACTATGTTATAATATTTATAAAATATAATTTAGTTGTACATCTCTTATATCTATTTTGTTTCTTAAAGAATTGGTTTAATATTCTTTTAATAATTATTCTTCAAAGCTTTTATTTTTTTAATATTTTACATATTATAAAATTTTCAAATTAATAAAACATTGTATCTTTTATTATATTTTTTTAAAATAAAATAATTAATAAATCATTATATCTCTTATCATATTCTTTTAAATAAAATAAATCTTTTCAAGTAATTAATAAACAATTTTATCTCTTATCATAATAAAATAAAATTTTAAATTAAATAATTAGTAGTTCNCTTTATATATATATATATATATATATATATATATAATTATTATAATTTTTCAGGTCTTTCATTATGGTTGTAAGAGAATAAAAATTAAATTAAAATTACAATTTGAGAAAGTTTAGAGAATAAAAATTCGGATAATATATTAAAGAAAACTAAAATTGTAAACTAGTTTAATAATACTGTAATGTTATTTTACTATTGTCTTTTATACTACAATTATTAAGGAACCAAAATTTCCAATGAAACAAAAAAATATATATTTGATAGATTTTTTGTGTATTTAATTTGAAAAAAGATTAGTGGAATTAAAAAAAAAAAAAACAGAGAGAGAGAGTAGAATTTGGGTTCAAATTCAAATTAAAATGCTGAAAATGTTCTTTAATAAAGTGTAGAATCTACTCTGATTTTTCTGTTAAAGAACAGTTGCGTGAATGGCTAGTGATTATTTAATTAGGTAATACATTGTATCTTTTTCTTTTCTGTCTGAATTGAGATGGAACCTTTTCTTTTCATTCTCAAGCCATTGCAGTATGTATCCTTCAATTCTTATATGCTATAACCTCTTCTCAAGCCACATTTTCAATACACAATTTCAGGTTTGGTAGTAAACTCTTTCATCAAACTAACGAAATAAATAAATTCAAATTCTGTGGTGAGTTTTTTTATATTGTCATTTGTCATGTCTTTAAAATATACCAATATACACTGATTTTAATGTTTTAAAATATATTTAAAATCTTTTTAAATAAATGCAGCCTGCAAGAATGTACAAATACTCTTCGTGTAATGCTGACATAAACCAAAAACTGGTATGCAATAAATATCAAGTAACAAATAAGAAGACAAAGAACAATATAGTCACAGAAGTTACAATACCATTCCCAAACTATTAAAACAATCCATAGGAAGAAATTTTCTTTATGTTGTTAAAAGAATTTGTTATACTGGCTGGTGAGAGAGTCCCTCAGATTTGAGTACAAGCCGTAGAGAGAGTACTGCCGCAGGTTTTCCACTTCATACCATGAATTAAGCACTGATAGATGCTTGTCTGTACCAGAAAATGCTAGCTGAATTCCTAGACTGCAATCTACTGCTCCTCCTCTGCCTTTACAAGATGATGTTCTGATACCACAATCTTGTTTGTTGAGGCAAACAAAGTTGGATTTTCCCTTGCATGAAGAGCAACCATCTCTCTTCCAGTACAAGTTCTGCAGCCTACCCTTCTGAAACTCCAGCACCTAATCAAATGAAAACTCCAACCACACCTTAGATTTTTCAATAACTAAACAGAACTCAACTCATCGTGTCCATGATCTACATCTCTTACCAGTGTGAAACTTGTCACTGTATATGTACTGTTTGCAACAAATGCAAGTGAAGACCGTGCAGCATACTTTCTTCCAGCAAATGCCACCATATATCCACCATAACTATCCTACTCATTGAGATGAAAATGAAAGTTATAAATTAGTTGTTATGATGCCACTGTTCATGCAAGTTTTATTTCAGCTTGTGGTTCTCATTTTTGCTTCCAGGGTAACAAAAGTTGGTTTAAGGGATCCCAGTGCAAGTCACCATGACTTGTGATTTTCAATTCTATGCTATCAAAGCATAAGCGTTTCAAACGGATGTTTGAGTATAGCCTCCTCCAATAACCAGGGAACTTGTATAACAATCTTGTGAATTTGAATGTTTCATGAAAAACATAAAAGCCATTTTATTATTAACTCAATTTTCAAATTCCATACAAAAATCATAATATACAATAGCAGTGTAAAAAGTTTTTACAAAGTTATCTGTTAAAATCACTATATGTGATGAGTTTGTCAACTTAGACAACAACTGTACCAAATCACAATGAAAATTCATTCCTCCCATGATTTCTAACTAGTTGTGGCCTAATTTTTTTTACACTAATAGTACATCTAATTTTTTTTTCTCTAAAAGTAGCAACCTCCTTACTTCAGATTATGCTGCCTAATTATTTGAATTTGTGGTTATTGATTTTATGTCTAAGTACATGTGAATGAGCCTAATAGTTAAGAGTAATTTGCATACTGCAATCCTAACAGTTAACAGTCATAGTTAGCTTCACTATCTTAATTTGAGTTTATGTTGAACAACGTGTTAAACAAATTTATCATGTCAAACAGAAACAGAAATACTGCCAAGTTGGCCTGACTTCAGCATATACTCGTTGAGGAGTGGTTTAATTTCAACAATGAAGATAAATACAGAAAAAAACATTAGATAATTTGGTCAGTACACTGTCTGCAATCAAGTTCAACAGTTGTACCAATAAGGGTGGCTTAACTTTAAGTTGGAGTTAAAACAAGAATAAGGGGAAATAGTTTGTAAATAGCAGATTATCGGGATATGTCTTCATAGTAATTAAGAAAAAAGCAGTAAATCCTAATCAAGTTCATTAAGGCTATTCTGTCACCGGATATTGTGCTCTACTTAAGCCACCCTCAAATATCTAATCCAACATTCAAGATGTTTATTCCTCAACATGAGAGAGTATGTTAAAGATTCCATATTGATTAGGAAAAAAGTCAAATTATAATATATAAATAAGATGCAATCTGCACTCCAAGCCAGTTTTTTGAGATCAAATTAAGCATAAACCTATTGACTAATACATAGTAAGATGTCAACACAGTAAAAATACATTATGGTTGAAACTGGCGGATGAGCACTATTCGAATCCTATTGAGGCAAAGACTAGCAAGAGAAAATATTTAATCAGCAAAGTGCAAAAACAGAAGAAAATGACATTATTGATCTAAATTCAAAGAATATAGGTAAGGTTTGCTCATTGTACCTAACTCCTTTAAGCAGGATTCAGGACAGGGCGTGCATAACATGATGGGTATTACTGCAATGGGGGTTGAATCTATATTCCCTGGCTTATGTTTACCATTTTTACCAAAGCTCTACTTGATCTCTCAGCAACATGGTATATTGTGCCATATTTGATGTTTCTATATTGGAGCAAAAGTTTCTGAAATACAAAACAATTTCTCCTCCATGTGCTACAATAATAAATAACCTCTTATATCTCATTTAAAACACTTTAAAGTTTGATTTATGACATTCAACAACCTCAATAACCTTCTTGTACAGCTTAATTTCTTCTTGCCATAACTAGAACATAAAATTAGGTTCATTGGTCATGTCAAACGAGAAAGTCGTATGACAGCTATAAAAATGTATCAAAACTTATTTCTACTTCTAACATTTTCCCAGACCAAATTCATATTTTCCAAAAGAATATCGACTGATTGTTGAACCTTCACCATGACACGAAAGATGAATTCATCGCTCACAAGAACTACAACAAACCCGAGAAGTCACCAAGTCAATATCAAATACAGAAGTGCCCCACTTGACCAACCAATGAGCAGAAGCCACAATCCCATCATCCCCATCCCATATTCTACAATGAAAATTATAACACATAAATATAAGGGATCCCTTGTCTGTACAATGGTATCATCCACCATTTCCTTTAACATTATCTTTTACCTCTATCTCTATCACACCAACTAACTAATTTTGTACAAAACTTTTATATCAATAAAATTTATCCAAATATAGTCTTCATCTAATATACATCACTGATTCGTACAACAATATCACCAAGTCGACTATTTTATCCTGAGCACTGTCATCTCTTACTCTGTTCTATATTTATGGTACAAAACGATAAATTTCTATGAATACAATCAACATATCACCTTAAAGTTCCAAACTTTTCAACACAAACAGAATCAAACATCCATATCACAGTAAGATTATAGCCCCAAAAGTCAACAACCAAGAGAAAGAAATGGATATCATCAGTTTCAATCAGCCAGAGACCCAGAAAAAAAAAACGATCAAAGAATAACACCAGATGGTGAGAAAACGAAATGAGAGGTAACACTGTTACTTACAGGGAAAAAACTAGAGGTGTTGATGGTGAGGAGAGAGATCTCATCAACCTTGGGACGAAAGAGAGCAAGCTGTGAGTTGGAGGAGGAGAGAGAAAGACGGTGGTCACAGGGAGAGAGCTGAAGGGACTGATTGAAGAAGAAAGACTCCCTGGAACTGAAGGCAATGCCAAAAGTGAAGCCATCAGATCTCTGAATCTTGGCATCAGCACAAGGCTGGTACACGTTGTTGGTGTTAGTGGCAATAACAACAGCTACTACCAGTAGCAGCAGCATCAACCACAATGCCCCTTTCGCTGCCATTGTTGTGTTTGGATTTGATGATGATGATAGTGTGGTAGGAGTTCCAAGCTTTTGTTTTCTTCTTTCCCCTCAACTTTGAATCTACTGGCTACTAACGGGGTGTAGCTGGTTTTTATCCTACTATGTAAAGTTACAAACTTTGGAGAGCTGTAAGAAGAAAAAGGTGATTAGAGTTCTAGGATGATGGCAAATTTGGTAACAAATAACAAAGTTCTTTTCTTTTTCTGAATTTTTTTTAACTTGTTCAATTTTAGATTGTTAACTTTTTTTAAGTTTAGTATATTTTCATAATATTGCAGCAAAGAATGTGTTACAAAGATAAATAAAAAGGCGGAACTAATTTATTTTTAATTGTATTTTTATTTCTCAAAATAAAATTATTTTTGTATTTTTAACTATTGATTGTATTAATCTTTGTAATTTAAAAGTTGTTGGGTTATATATATATATATATATATATATATATATATATATATATATATATATAATTCTTTTCTTAAACTTCTATGTTAGAATTAGAATTTTTCTTTATGGGATATACTTTTATGTAAAAAATTTAAGCCTTTTTTCCTAAACTGTTAAGTAATTTTTGTTTTTGTTTATTTTTAAAACTTTGATCAACTTTTATCCTTTTTCTTTTTTTAAAAAAAAAAAAGTTTTGAATGTAGTTATTAATATTTTCCTAATATGACTAATAAAATATATAGTGTTTTGCAAAATACGTGTAACATTGTTGTGATAATTATTTATTATTCATATTTATTAGATTTCTTATTTGCCTTTTAATATTTATTTTGTGTTGAAATTCATGAAAAGATAAAAGATTTGTATATAATTTGTATAAATAGATACTTGTATATTTTTTGGTTTATTTTGCAAGAAAATGGAAAATTGAAGCAGATTAAAAAGAGAAGTCATTTGCTCAAAAAGTCATCTTCACTCGTCGAGTGAGACCTTAGTAACACTAGTGTAGTTAAGAAGTCCAATGAGCTAAAAAAGCCAATGTGTCAAAAAAACTACCTTTCGTGTCCAACGAGAGGATTTTGTGGCCCAATGAGAGAACAATTTTTGGTGAACATTTTAAAGTATCAAGGGAGAAAGAAAAAGACAATTTTTGGATGTGGAAACAAATCAAACGCTCAATACACAAGTTGAGGCATTTATGGGGCTCAAGAACTCCATATTCCCCCCTCATTTTCATCATTCCAATCCATTCTTGTGTTCCGAATGTATAGGAGTAGCTAAACTCCATTTCATTGGGGTTGGATGTAATGTACCTTAACTCTTTGTAGTTATTTTTATGTATTAGAATATCTTTCATACTTCTTGTGTTCTATCCTTTTTAATCACTTGCATGATGAAATACATCTATGTTATTTTGGTGGTGTCTAATAATTGGAAAATGTTTTGGAACCTATACATGGATAGAACAATCAAGAAGCTTGGTTATACACATAAACCAAGGCTATTGGTCATTCTAGACGTATTATCTTAATGCAAATCTTGTGTTTAAATATCTAAGGGATTAATATTTTCACACAGAGATTTAGAACTTGTCTCTAAAGAATTATTGCTTCTATACTTGTGACGTGAATGCTTGAAGTCCAACCCCGATGAGTGCATAAAGTTTGGGTTATGAAGTCCAACCCCGATGAGCCTTTACCCATATCACTTTATAACTTTATATTTAGTAACTTTATATGTTTGCAATCTATTTAAATCAAACACTGTTTATATATTACTTGAACGATTTGGTACGCTTGTCAAGGAGTTAACACGTTTTGACCATGTCATTTGATTTTTTGACACTTATACACATGTCAATCATAATTTTGTTTTTTGTTATAATTAAAATAAAAAACAACATCAAACATGTATGGCCAAAACTGAGAGTCCATCTTGTTCTTCATTCACGCATGGGAAAACTTCCCATTTCTCTATTCATGCCAAACAGAAGCATCTAAGGTACAACATCTTTGGTGAACCTTCAAGTGTTGTCGTTAATAGAGAGCGTAAATGGCCAACAAAAGCAGCCAAGGTCACCATGGTTCCCCACTTTCTATTGCTCATAAACCCACACGAGTTTGTCACCCAACTCCATAGATTTATGTTTCACAATGTCTAACTCATAACATTATTATTCATTATGTTTTCCTCATCATTCTTTTTTCTTTTTTGTCTATCATCAGCCTCTCCCAACCACTACATCATCAGTGTCTATCACCATCATCTTCATAATACTCTTCATTACCCTATTTATTCCCAAGCTTAACCGCTCCATTGTCAAGATTCAATGTAATTTCAAATTCTCCACCTCTGCAAGCACAAAAAAAAAACAGATATTTCCATTCCCACATTTATATTTGCTACCCAAATAATAAATCGAGGAATATTCAATCAAATAAAGGGATGGCAATGAATATCACGACAACAATGGTTGTTAGAGGAGGTGTGTAGTGGCAACACCTATGTGCTTCTGGATCCTTGAGTGAAAGGAAAAGTCGAGGGGAAGAGGCCTTCGCCAATAATCAATTTTTGGTCCCAAGCCCTAATGTATACAACGACTCAAAAGGGCACAATGAGATAGAGACTCGAATGAGGCCTACAAAACTGGTAATAAAGCACGATGGTGAGATAAACCTTAAAGGAAATGGTTGCACCAATGTCGTTGACAACACCAATGGTGGCTAACGTTAGCGACAGTAGTGTAATAGTGGCAGTCTAATGGTTGTGACTTCGAACGATGTGGTAAGGGAGTGATGCCACTTTTGATCTAGGAAGACAAGGGATGGAGAGGGAAAAAGGTTGTAAAGGCCCCACTTTTGACGACAACCTGGGATGTTTTCGTTTAATATGAATAGAGAAAGGGGAAGTTTCCCTACACGTGAATCAAGAAGAGGGATTCCCAGTTTTTGCCATACACGTTTATTTTTTTTTTTAATTTTAATTACAATCACAAATAAAATTACAATTGACACATGTACAATGATCTATTAAAAGAATCAAATGACATGGTGGGAACGTCATTACATGTGTCTTGAGGACGGGACACGTTGTTAGCCATGTCAGAAAAAGCTAACATAATTGGTCATGGAAGACCAAATTTGGGACTTTCTAAAAGGAAAAGAATTTAAAATTAGATCAAAGTTTCGGGACAAAAACCAAAATCGCGTGATAGTTTAGAGACCAAAAACATATTTAACATTTAATACAACTATGTTGAGTTTTTTTTTTTTATTTGTGAAACAATATTGTAAATTAGTGGTTGAGTTTATATCAAAATTTAGAATAGGACAAATTAAAAATACGTGTTAAAATTTCAAAACTAAAATCATATTTAAATTATTTTTTTTTCTTTTAATTTGTTATATTTGGTTTAGCATTAAATCATATATTTTTATTTTTAAAATTAATCATTTTAATAATTCAAGTTGTAATTATATAATAAAAATGGTTAAGGTAATGCAAAAATTGAAAAATTTTGGAAATAATGATAGTATATTATGGGATTGGGGAGGCATGTAAAGGGGAAATATGTTTTTGTCATGTAACTTTTCCTTCTCTTGTGACTAAACTCTCAATTGGAGCTTTAAAGATTTCTTCTTATTTTTACTTTATAAGAATTTCAAGAAGAAGTGGAAGTTTGTTTTAACCATTCAAATTATCAATTTCATTTTATATTTGAGAATCATAACAATTGGCACTTTTATTGAGAAAGTCCATGGTTGAGAATATTCGTTTAAAAAAGATGGTTGCAAATGTCCACAAACTTCAAGAGGTTATGGCTTCTTAGTAATCTAGAGACATTGATCACATTTCTTAATTATAAAAATAGTTATAGCATCTCATGAAATCATATGACCCTTTACATATGGATTGTTTGGAGTCTACTTTGGATATCCTTACCATGTCATGTCATTTCGAACGAGTTGTTTGCCATGATTATAAATTAGAAAGTACAGGTAATGTTGTTTCCCTTCGTTTGATGAAATTAAAATTTTCTACACTTAATGGTGTTGAACCATTAAATTGGTTATTTTGTGCAAAAAAAATAAAAAATTCCCCCTCTATCACACTCCAAAACTAGAGCGATTAATTATTTTAGGCATTCATATGGAGGGGACGTTGGACCTTGGTTCCAAATATTGTAACATTCTCAAGTTATTGCAAATTGGCAAGCTCTGGCTCATGTTGTTGAAAGCCATTATGGGTCATCTCCTTTTCATTTGTCTCGTGTAATGATACTAAAATTGGTTCTGAATGAATTTGTTAACAAATACTATCATCAATTTCCAATGCTTGTTAATCGCATGGCAGACTGTTCAGAAGCATCTCTCTTGGAGTATTTTATTGGTAGGCTTATACCAGACATTAAATGAGACATTGTAGTCTAAGTTCCAACGTCATTGATGAGAGTTATGGCCTATCATATAAAGTTATATGAGACTAAGATTTGTCCTGGACATTACAACTTTGAGGTCCTTTCATATATTCCTACCCAACCAATTATGTCTTATTAGAGGTTGTTACCCACACCTTTGACTTTGAAACTTAACTTCCCAATCCCTGAGGAGAATGTTAAACAATTGTCACGAGCGAATATGCAACTCCATCAAGATCACAGGCTTTGTTACACATGTGAGGAGAAATTCATGATGTCCTGTTATTATCCCAATCGTCAATTGTTACGCCAATGATGTGATGATGACCCTTAACATGATCTGGCGAATGTTGGAGGCAATAATTATGAGGGTCCTATGTTGGAAGAAAAAGTGGGAGAATTTCATCATCTTTCCCATAATGCAATCCATGGTTCATCAGGGCCAAGAACCTTAGGTTTTTAGGAATCTATTTTGGCTCATATTGTTCAAGTGTTATTAGACAGTGGTTCTTCAAATAATTTCATTCAACCTCGTCTTGGAAAATTTTTAGGACTAACCGTGGAAGATGAACACAATTTTCAAGTCCTGTTAGGTAATGATCACTATTTAATTTGTGAAGGGAAGGTAAAACACATACCTATCTAGATTCAAGAACATACAATAAATATTTTTATCTTTTTACTTCAGTTTGCTTGAATTAAGGTGATTTTGGGAGTTTCATGGCTGGCGACACTTGGGCTACATATGACAAATTATAGTGCTCTTACTATTAAATTTTATAATGGTCCCAATTTTGTCACTTTTTATGGTGAACCTCCCATTAATGTCTTAACTTCTCAAGTCCAATATCATCACTTACACCATTTAAAGAAATATTCACACTATTTCAAAGGTTTTGTACACTTTATCATCACTCAATGGAGACCACCGTGAAGACAGTTTACTTTATCCCAAAAATAATTGTTATTTATTGAGATGAAATTAGATATTGATAAGAGGTATAATGTGAAAAAAGACAAAACTTCGGTTGATTGAACAAGGACAACAAATTGACAGGATCATTATGTCGAGTACTATAATAATACAAAAGCACTTGAGGAGAAGACTTAAAATTAAGAAGCTCACAAACTATATGAAATGCTTTGAGCACTGTCGCAACATTATAGTGAAGTTGCGTATGGGCGACATTGAACACATGTAATACCCCTATGGTCAACTCATCAAAAGGGAGTTTGGCATGAAGATTTGTGATCAAGGTCAAATACATATAAAGAAGTCTCGAAGGTACCCTTCTTGGGCATGACATACATTACCTACCAACCTTACTCAATTAAGAGATACACTATCGTCTGGACAACCCCCTTTAAGACTTGGAATTCATTGATAAAGCTACGACCTAAAGATAACCATTTGTGTTGATATAAATACGTTTGTACACTATTGTTAACCTATTCATACATAGTACGCAGAGGAACACCCTCTAAAATCTTGTCCACCTAGGTAGTCTCAACACTACTAGAACTACTACATGACACAATAGAAGACACCCTTGAACGCTCTAGATGGGCATATCGACCAAAATGATAAAACCAGATGAAGACAAAGACGAAGACATACTTGACACATATACAAAAGCAACTTGAAATTCTTCGATTATCAGGAAAAAAGGTCATCTTAAGCACAAAAAAAAACTATTTATAGATGTGAGGGGGACAATCAACCATTGCCAACCCAAGCCCCAAGTGTCAGATCAACTTAGATCCAAGTGTGGGCATTAATCGACTCTCCTTTTTACTAGTGAAAAGTGAAATGTCCCATCATTGTTGGGCCAAGCCAGATGAAACTCTAGTTTGAACTTCTTCATCCCTTGTGTAGTCATTGAGGCTGGAAGTTACTATACTGATATGGCCCAGGAGAACCCAAGACACCAAGATATGAGAATTTTTCTTCCATGACCATCACCATAGACTCTCAGCCAAAATGTCTCGCCCCCAAAGGATTAGTGTATTAAAGGACCAAGGAGGGGAACACCTAGGCCAACATGTCAGCGGAGAAGGAGATATCCTCATACATCCACGTAAGTAATATTACTTTAAGCATAAACTATAACAAAATGACAACGAATTAAAGGTAATTAATTGGGTTATGAAATCCTAAAATGATATAAACCTAGAGTTATCAAAATGGGTCACAACTCGCGGATTAACCCGGCCCACCACGGGTTCGGCCGGGTTAGGTTTGAAAAAATTGGTCAGATTTCAACCCGACTCATTTAAACTTGACTCATGCGGGTTGAACCTGTGGTGGGTTAGGTTGGTCCACCAACCCACCTACCTAATTTTATTTTATTAAAATTTAATTTTAATTTTATAAAAAAATATTTTTTATTGTTTTTCATTGAAAAAATTATTTAAGTTCCTTATTTCAATACTAATTAAACATCCCATGTTGGGAGTGAATTTTGAGAATGAAATTTGTTTAGATTTGAATTATAAAAAGTTTGTAATATTTTAAAAAAAAAATGTAATTAAGTGAGCTACTGAGCCAACCTGTTTACCCACCACAACCGAGTTCGAAATTTTTTGACTCGCTAATAAATAAGTCAAGTTGAATTGACTCACTAAATGATAAACTCGTAATGGATCAAACCGGATCGAGTCAAATAGTATGTTTTAACATTACTATATAAACCCATGAATCGTAAACCAAAAAAGATTTAACCCATGCAAATACTATAAATAATCATTATGCACGATACATCTCAATATATTCATCTATTGTCATACTCCTATTTAGGAGAATATCTTTGCAAACTTATGACCAACTAATTATTTTTGTTGACTTCGTGACCAAGTAATTTTATATATATAAATATTACATAACTATTAATTAATATGTATATGTATATTGATAATTAATAATAAAAGAAAGACAAAAAGTTAATGTATACAGTAATTTCGCATAATAAATACTAATATTTTTATTTTAATACAATAAAAGGATATTAGTACAGAAATTTAATTTTTATCAATGTTGTTTGAATATAATTTTTATCTTTAGAAATTATGTGTATATTTATCAAATAAAAATTAACGTTAATAGTCTTTTATTAGTAGTTTTTCATTATATTGAAAATAAAATATATTATTATTTTTTGTACTAAATGTATTAATTACCCTAAAATAATTAGAGAATATTGTCTTATAATTAGGAACAAAGAGACTACTTAATTTAAATTAAAAACGATATGAAATAATTGGGGAAGGGGTGAAAAAGAAAAAGGCAGGAGAAGAGGTGTAAGAACTAAGGAAGAATATAGAATTTCAAATAAGAATAAAAAGAAAAGTCTTAAGAGAAAAACTATTGAAAAATGAATGATATTTTCAAACAAATTAGTTAATTTATTTTTATTTTTTTTTAAAAAAAGAATAGGATAGTAATCTTTAAAAGGTATAATAATTAAAATTTAGATATAGAAATATACTATCGATTTTTCGATATTCAATCTAATTAAAATAATATCTCATTGGTGATTATTTTTATATATTAATTTGTTAAAGTTAGCTTGAAAGTGGCTTAAAGTTTCTTAAAAGAAAAAGTCGTAAAAATTTCCAAAACTAATATGTTAAACATTTGATAAAAACTAATTAATAAAACAGCTTCAGATTGTAAAAGGGTAAATTAAACCATGATCAACAATTGAATCAAATATTAACATTTTTTAAATGTATTTTTGTTTAGATTTCTATTTTGATTTCTGTAAATATTTAAACTAAAACGTAAAATGTATTTATGAAAGGTTAAAATATTTGGTCCATTCGATAAGTATAAAGTAATTTGTGTTTATATAACTTTATCTAACAAGTAAAATATTTATAATATTTGTTTAGATATTTTAATACTTATTTTATATGTAGAAATTGTTTGCGTATTCATTCTTTCAAAAGGAACATGAAGTGTCATCATATAAACTTAATATTCTTAATATTTTAAGCAATCTTGGGTCATTTTTTTTTGTGAATAAGAATATTTTTGTGTTAAATAAGATCTTTATATTATTTAATATATGTATTAGAATATTATCTCAGTTTTAGTTAGCAACCCGTGATCTAAATCACATAATTTGTTTAACAAAATAATTTAATCATAAGTGATTGGATTTAAAGAATAATCAATTTATATTCAAGAGCAACTGTGTTTTAAAAAATAAATATTTTGGTAGAAATGACTCTATTAAAAATAATACTTAGATTTAACGAAAAATATACGTGTTAAGATAATATTTATATTAGATATAAGAGGTTGAGTCAAAATAATAATTACCTTGTATTCCATCATAACGTTTTAATGAAATCTTAATCAAATTAATCAATAATTAAATGTAGTTTGGATTTATCGAATGAATCAACATTTTTTTTTACAAATCTATATATTTTTTATCATCTTTACGTTACATGTTATTAATATATGTTATTGATGACAAATTAAAAAAATTAAATCAAATACATATTATCTCCTTTTGGAATTAAACTTTGTCTCCTTCAAATTTATCACATAAAACTTTGTAAAATTGTTAAAAAATTCTTAAATAAAAAATTCGCTTATCCCTTTTAATATTTTTAGTTTCTTTTTCACAAATTTTAATTGTTTTTATATAAATAATTGTTATATATATATATATATATATATATATATATATATATATATATATATATATATATATATATATATATATATATATATAAACTTCTACATATGGTACTCAGAAATAAAATTTTCAATAATTTATATGCATAAACATCTCAAACTTATCTTAATATTTACTCAAATATTAAGATTACGTAGTTATAAGTTTTAATAATTATAAATTAATTTAATTTTTAAATATTTTACAGTCAATTTTGTATACACATTAAGATTCAAATAATATTTGTATAAAAATCTCTTGATAGTTTAAAATAGTTAACATTTTTTTAATAAAAAGGCATTCTATTAAAAATAAATAATTAAAACAAAAACAAATATAACATTACATCAAATCATTAAAAATTTGTAACTGAAAAAAATTTCTGAAATGTAATTAACTTTCATATTTCTATTTTCTTTTGAAAATAAAATAACTTAACATGAATAAATTATTTTGAAACAGTAAATTAACATCCTAGTAAAATAAGTTAAACATTATTACAAAACTACAAATCACAAAGAAAAAACACTTCTATCAACATTTGGTTTACAACACAATTAAAAAATACTTTAGCAAATTCACATTCACTTAACTTTTTTATGCAAATGTTTACTTTTTATTATAATGATAAAAAGTAACAACTTTTTATTATATATTCTTATAATTATAAAATTAAATGTTAATATTTATATTATAAATTTAAAAAATGATCAAATTAAAAGAAATAGTTAAATTTTAAAAATTTAAATATTATGTTAATAAAATAATTAATTTAAATTTTTAAAATAAATTATTTAAAAAATAAAATTATAAAGTAAATGTAAGAATATATATATATATATATATATATATATATATATCTGACCCTCCTTTGCTTAAAAAGTTATGGTATTACAAGTTTGACTGAATTAAATAAAAAATAAAAAAAAATATTTTTAAAGAATATAACATCAGAAAAAGAAATAGAACCCTCCTGCATTTCCTAGAGCTTACGGGGAAGGATCTAGAACAAAATTCCAAATCAAACACACATTCATATCCAATGGTTCAAATCTTCAACTTCACCTAAACAAGCAAACAAAAAATTCTAGACTCTTCTACTCTGGGACCCATGCCACAAACACCCCTATCGCAGCCGTCCATTTATCACTCTTCACTGAATCTCCACCACAAAAAATAGAGACAAAAATAAAGAAGAATTTTAATATAAATATAAATATTCAACTCTAGAGTTTTCATATCTAGGGTGTTTCTTCTTCTCTAGTTTGTTCCGATCTAACTTTCCCTTCTCGCTGTTCTTCGCATCCTCAAACTAGGGTTTCCATTTCGATCCATTAGAGCACGATGTTTGGGAGGGCACCAAAGAAGAGCGATAACACACGCTACTACGAAATCCTCGGCGTCTCCAAAAACGCTTCACAGGATGATTTGAAGAAGGCTTACAAGAAAGCTGCCATCAAGAATCACCCCGACAAGGGCGGTGATCCCGAGAAGGTACCTTATCAGTTCTCAATTATTCCATTTCTACTCTGATCAGGGTTTAATTCCTTGATTTAGGTTTCAATTGTGAGGTTAATTAGGGGTTGTTGGTTGAATTAGGGATTAATTGCTTTCTGTCCCTGTCCTCTGTAGCTTTTATGCAAGTGAGGCTATGCTTATGTTTTTTTTGTTGTATGGTGTAGTTTAAAGAGTTGGCTCAAGCTTATGAGGTTCTGAGTGATCCTGAGAAGCGTGAGATATATGATCAGTATGGTGAAGATGCGCTTAAGGAAGGAATGGGTGGTGGCGGTGGCCATGATCCATTTGATATATTTTCATCTTTCTTTGGCGGTGGGAGTCCTTTTGGATCAGGTATGGCTATTCATTTAATGGATGTTTGTTAATTTTAATTGATTCATAATCTTATGATAAGTTTGACTGTGTGCTAATGGGGTTAAGGCTATGTGAACAGGTGGTAGTAGTCGAGGTAGGAGACAGAGGCGCGGAGAAGATGTGGTTCACCCTCTCAAGGTCTCTCTAGAGGACCTTTACCTAGGGACTTCAAAGAAGCTGTCCCTCTCTAGAAATGTCATATGCTCCAAGTGCAGTGGGTGGGTGTTTCAGAATTTGTTTGGTATTGATTATAGTAGCTTTCTTTTTTGGAAAAGTCGTTTGTATTGGATTTAGAACTATGTTATTAGTTGGTTTGGACATGATCTACTTTATATTGTTGGGAGGTTGAATGTTTTCTTTTATGAACAAATTAATTTTTAGGGACAGTTTTTGTTTTTTGATTTAATTTAGACATGGAGTGGTTTTTATTCTTTGTAGGTGCATTGAACGATTTAGTTCTTGACTCCAATTAAGTTCAAGTGAATAATGCCTTATTTGGTTTTGAGGGAAGGATGCGATTAGTGTTTGCTACTTTTTAGTCCCTCTGTGTAGGACAATGATCACCTATATAATGACTCCTTTTGTTTTCTCATTTGTGGACATGTGCCATGCATAACAAAACAACGTTTTTATATTTACTGGACTATATAAGCGGAATCATATTTATCCCGTTGGATTTTATTGTTTGCATTATGTTGTGTGTTCTATCCATGGGGTTTATTGTATTAGTTGTTTGTGAATTGTTTACAGCAAGGGTTCTAAATCCGGGGCTTCAATGAAGTGTGCTGGTTGTCAAGGAACTGGTATGAAGGTTTCTATAAGACACCTTGGTCCATCCATGATTCAACAAATGCAGCATGCTTGCAATGAATGTAAGGGTACTGGAGAAACTATCAATGATAGAGATCGCTGCCCACAATGCAAGGGAGAGAAGGTTGTGCAGGAGAAGAAAGTTCTTGAAGTAATTGTGGAAAAGGGGATGCAGAATGGGCAGAAGATTACATTCCCTGGTGAAGCTGATGAAGCGGTATGCTGTGATACTTATTGGCATTTAGTTTATGATTATTGATTACATAGTTTATCTGACGTTTAATGATTGTTTGTGTGTGCAGCCGGACACAATTACTGGGGATATTGTCTTTGTGCTTCAGCAGAAGGAGCATCCTAAATTCAGAAGAAAGGCTGAAGATCTTTTTGTTGAGCACACCTTGTCTCTCACTGAGGCTTTGTGTGGTTTCCAATTTGTCCTGACCCACTTGGATGGCCGTCAGCTTCTTATCAAATCAAATCCTGGGGAAGTTGTGAAACCTGGTACATAAATGATTCACATGTAATCCTTTTAGGTTTCTATTTATCTGTGATCATTAACTTTTGTAAGGTCTACACATGCAGATTCATACAAGGCTATTAATGACGAGGGGATGCCCATGTACCAGAGGCCATTCATGAAGGGGAAGCTTTATCTTCACTTCACTGTGGAATTCCCAGATTTTCTAAATCCTGATCAGGTTAAGGCTTTGGAAGCCGTTCTGCCCCCAAAGCAGCCTTCTCAGTTAACAGACATGGAGCTGGACGAATGTGAGGAGACCACACTTCATGATGTCAATATGGATGAGGAGTCTAGGAGGAGGCAGCAACAAGCTGCTCAGGAAGCATATGAGGAGGATGATGATATGCCTGGTGGTGCACAGAGGGTACAGTGCGCCCAACAGTAATAACTTCTGCGGAAGGAATGTAGAATCTGAATTTATGAAACTGATGATGATGATACTGTTTTGATGTTCCGTAACTGTAGCGTGGACTATGGACTAAAAAATGAGTAGCATTTTAGTAGTTGATTGTGAGAAAGTGAAACAGTAATGTGGAAAGGATAATTTTCGTTTTGCGTCCTAAATACTTCGCTTATTGTTTATTTTAAGTATTTCTGTTTCGGTTATTCAATTTTATTACCATTTCTTGAATGTGATTGCTTGCTAAAGAGTGCATTTAAGAAACTTGGCGTGGAATGGGGATAACCTTACTATTCTCACACAGAACGAAGTATCTCTGTCTGAAAGGTTTTGTCATGATTAGGAAGAGTTTTTCAATTGTATGTTTTTTGGTTTCTAAAGTATGAAGTTGGATGAGCAGTTGAAGTGGTCGAAATATGGTGGGTTGTTGTACCATAGGTCTTGACCAACAGGTTTATTGGAGTTCCAACATCATTTGCAGGGAGATGCTGATAAATAAGTAACTTTTTGTTCATTTCCTAGATTGTGCTTGAATTGAATATGTTCATTAATTAATGGATTCCTAACAGTTTAATCAGTTTTTTTTTTTTTTTTTTATTAATGATATACTAGAAGATGATATATAGAACCATCGAGGTTAAACGTTGGAGTTGAACAAATAATTTAATTAATTAAAGGAAAATCATGTTTTTTAGTTTACGAAAGTTAAAATTAAGCTTGAACGTTGCAGATTAACTTTAATATCACGTTTATAGATTTAAGTAAACTTCTTTAAATGCCTTTTTGTTAATACAAAGAAGGTTAATAAACAACTTAGATGTAGCCTCTTAGGATCTAGTTAACTAAATGAATCCATGACCTCTGTATTTTATTAGAAGACTACATCCATGCACTCCACGCGGTGCTTGTCATATGTTTATTGTAATTTATAACTCTTACGATTCAATAATGAAAAATAAAATTTATAACTTCTACGATTTAACATAACGAAATTTACATCATGCTGATATCATTATTGTTTTTATACTATTTTGGTATAACTTTTTGCACTATTTTTAAAAAAAATAAAAACTACTGTGCTAAATGTTATTTTCATTTTGGTAATTGAAAAAGGAAAAATACCCACACGCGCTCACGTGCTTTCACAGTCATATTGAACGTTGAATCTGCTGTATTCCTTGGTTCATATTGCGGGAGCCACTAATTTTGTTTAATATCTAAGCAAAACCTTGTGTTTATCGGTATTTCTCACCTCTCCTTCATCCAAGCTTTGTTCCTTGTTCACTGATTTGCACTGAGCCATGGAGTTTCACTCTCTTCCCAAACTCTACCTTATCTTTTCCTTATCCATTCTCTTCCTTTCACCTTTTCAAGCACAAGCTGCAACTAAAATCTCTTACTGCGGTACTTCGTCACTCTCTCTTTCTGTGTTGACCTTTTATTCTTATCATTTTGGTTTGATCCGTTCAGTTAAAGATAGGATTAGAAATTCAGTTTTACTTCTCTGTGTTTTAATGTTTGACTACTTCTGTTTGTTGATATTAACTTTTCATCTGTATAATGGGGTTTTTCTGTTCCCTTTCCCACAGTCCAATTGGTCCTGCAAATTTCAAAGTTTATGCGAAAATATAAACCTCTTTTTTGGGTCTTGATTTGGTTTCTGTTTGAAATCGGAACCTGTTATTTTGGACGAAGAAAAACTGCAGGAACATGCTATTATTAGGTTGAAATTTATTGAAAACAACAAAATCATGAAAGTGGTTGGCTCCTTACCACTATCTCCTCCCGTGTGCGTTTTTAAGAGGTTGATCAGTGATAAAAACTGTTTCTTAAATTTTTGTAGCATCCAAGCATATGAGCTGGCGTTGACTATACTAGCACAATTGATTCTATAGAAATGTTGCTTAAAATATTTTTGAGAAAAAAAAAACTATCGAGGAGATAAATTATCGATCAACAAGACAGAACGTGCAATGAAACCTAAACAATTTGAATGATGAAACTCAAGAAATAGAACTTTGATCCCAAAAAAAAAATCATTAAAAGGAATCAATCGTAGGATCCGCAAAACTAGATTAAACAAAGACTATATAGCAACTTTAATATTGAGATGAGTTTCATTGAATAGTGTTTAAATCTGTATGATATTTCAAGATCCATAAAATTAAGCTAAAGAGTTCATTTAAGCAACCGTATATTTTGGATGCTAGGTGAGACCTATGAAACTGTCATTTTTAATAAATTTTAGTATATATTAAGGCGTGCTTTAGTCTGAGCAAGAGCACGTATTGCTAATATTTCTCTTTATATTAATTTTTGTATCACTGTGTGATGTCATGTAGTTCTGGTAGCTTATCTGTTGTGTTTATGGTTTGTTCAGATTATTTAGATTATGGTTATCTTCTTGTGTATATTTATTTTTCCATTCAACAATCCTTGCAGATAAGAAGGCAAACTATCCTGTGAAGGTGACTGGAGTTGATATATCACCAGACCCTGTGAAGAGTGGCCATCCGGCTACCTTTAAGATCTATGCTACTTCAGGTAATACCCTTATCCTCTCTTCTTATTTGTCTAGTTTTGTTGTTTTCAAAAATTCCATCAAATTTTATTTTATCTGCATGTACATTGCATACATTTCAGCGTTGTTTTTAAACTTTAAGTATGTGTAAGCAAAATAATTTGTCTAGAGGCCTGTAATTGGCAAATGATTCAGAAGCTATCATTTATATTTTTGGCTCACTTTATTTGCTCCTTATCTCAGAGTATCACTTGTCATTTTAACAAATTACAAGTAAGATTTCTGTCTATCCTTCATGCAGGTAAATCTATCCTTGGTGGAGAGGTAGTAATTGGAGTTTCATACGTTGGGGTGCCTGTCCATACAGAAAACATTGATCTTTGTAACGAAGTGAAGTGCCCTGTTTCTAATGGCAATTTTGTGATTTCACACACCCAAACATTGCCTGTGATTACTCCACCGGTTAGTTTCATTTTATCACTATCTTACCAATGCTGATGACTTTGTAAAACTATAATCCTATCAGGAAATATAGTTTCCTTTGATTCTGGTGCTAATTTATTTTTTATGTTTGGCATCTACAAATTTGCAGTTGGTGTGTATTGCACCATCTTCTCTTTTATAGGCTTCTAACTTAAAAACTATTGCAATTTAAAGTTTTCTATGATCAAGAGAGTAATTAAATTTATCCCATTAGAATGTGAAATGTCTTGCAGTGTTACTTCCAGGAGATCTCACATGTAGTTCTTTTACACATGATTTTCTTTTCCTTTTGAAAAGTGGGTTTATTGGAGACATTCAAACTACCCTTTTTTCACATAACAAGTTTTCCTATATCTAAATGTACTTTTAAAAGTTGTCTTGTTCTCTCTCTGTGACATCACGAATCAGTCAGAAGTCATTTTGCTACCATTGAACATGCAAATAAGTGATCATTGAAATGCTATTTATATCTGTGATGGTCATGGAGACTGAGTTAACAAACCCATGTAACATATTGAATTTGAATCAATAGTCGTTATTATGCCTGTCTAAATCAGTCTCTGTTGGCTAAAAGTGTTTAAAGCGAGACCTGTGACATCAAATGTCTGTTACAGTACATGTATAAGATGGTCAATGCTCTATGATAGTTAATATTAGGCAGTGATAAGCATGTGTAGCAGAGATTATATGGTTAGACACGAGGAAAGATAAAATTAGGAACAAATGTATTTGGGGAAAGTTGAAGTATCTCCTATTGATAGATTATGTTCGGACATATGGGAAGAACAGTATAAGCTTTATCAAGAAATGTTAATCAAGTGGAAGATAATTCAATCAAAAGTGATAAAGGAATGCTGAATGAAGCTTCAGAAAAATAACCGTTAGAACATGCTTTTACTATAAAGAGTTTAACTGAACATTAGGCCTTTGTCTTTTTTATATTAAGTCATTGGTGTTCATACTTCCATCTATAGTATCTTCTAAGGTTCTTAATATTTTTTTAATTTATGAAATACTTTGCAGCTAGTCGAGCATGATTCTTTTCAAGTGGCATTTAAACTTTTAGTAGGCAAGAACAATATATGATTCATGTGCTGGATTTATTTATTTTATATAATTGTCTGAAAGGTTAGATTTGACTCAGTTGTTGGTCCCATGCACATGCAAACTATGGAGATCGGACACACCTCATAAATGGCGTGTCCCTTGTCTGACACATATCGGACACCAACGCACATACGATACTCTTATGACACACATCCGTAAAGTGTCCAATTTGAAAAACATTTTTTTTGTCTTTGACATGATTTTTACATGGCTCCAATCCAACAGAGTGTTAATAACCACAAATCTAATGATTTTCTAAAAAAATCACAAACTTCTAAACTTATTATATAAGTTTCTATTATGATTATAAAAATAAGGAACAAATCTTATATGATCACTACTTTTCACTTTTTAGATATTAGATAGATAGATTAAATTCATTTTTGTGTTAGTTGACAGTTCGAAACTAATGTGTGTATACATGCCGCGTCCCATGTCCTCTATTTTTTCAATTTAGCCCTAGCTCCGTGTCCTTATCCGTGTTGCATCTTTGTCCGTATCCGTATCTGGGCTTCATAGCGTGCAAACCTTTCTAATCTTCTAGGGATATAAGGCCTTCTTAGGCAGAAGGTGAATAATAGAATAGACTGGAGCTATAAGGATGGATGGGCACATTTATGCACTGGTGGATAGATGTAATAGAATATTAGAAGGGAAGGAGTTTCCTGCTAAAGGTAGCTAGAAGGAAGTGGTAGATGAAAATGGTAAAGTTAGAGCGGGTGCTGGGATGTTTGCTTTTCCTAAATGTCAACTGTTGTGATCTCTTTCAATGTTTCGTGTCAGGGATTTGGGGATGAAGTGTGCATTCCACATGGTGTGTCACTATGTCTAAATCTTAGAAAACTGTGATGAAATTTGGATTCAGGGAGAACAACTCGGAGAATGTCCATAACCAGAAACAGGGAAGCCAGAATTATGAATGGTATCCTTTGCCAAAGGAAAGAAAGAGAAGGCAGAGATAAAATTTTAGAGAGAGAAGTATGTTATTTTTGTCTGATTACTTTTTCAATGAGCCTACTAGGCCAAACCAAATAGTATTAGGCAGATAAAGCAATATCCGGAAAAGAGAGTCTAACAAACCACTCCACCGTATAGTGCTACATCCCCACAAAAACAATAACCCATGCAATAGAAAATAAAGCTGATGACAAAACAGAAAAATAACTAGTTATTAAGGTCAAACCACAAGATAAAAGAAAAATATTACAGCTTCGTAATTACTCTGTTCAGAATAATTTAAGTATGAATCTAAGTTCTATATTAAAAAAAAATGATAAAATTAAATATTATTGTCTGGAGGTTTTGTGTTAAAAGTGGTGTTAACTCCTTACATGAAATAAACATCTGTCACATTTATATAATCTCTTCTTAATTAATACAGCCCTCTAAAAAAAACCATCCTATTGTAACAAGAAAAAAACGTAGCTGAATGTGAAATGTGAGAGTAGCCATCTCCCACAAAAAGACAATTTTGTTTCGTTTGATGCTTGATCTGGCACTCAGGGTAATAGACACTGATAAGGTGATAATCAGCACCTATTTTGTCACTTACTGTACTGATGTTTTGGTTGGGTCCTAAGGCACAGAATAATCACGTGGTAAAATTTTCTTGAATTCTGTCTTCTTGGTTTAGTCATCTGTCTTAGACAGCAAAATTTTGTTTTGGTTAAACCTCACATTACTGAGCTCATTTCCCTCACTTTTCGTTTTGCAGGGACCTTACTCTCTGAAGATGACACTGAAGAATGATCGGGACGAGTTGTTAACTTGCATTAAGTTTAATTTTAAGATCGTTCTTGGATCTTTGGTGTCTGATATATGAAGTGTCCTTTGTATGATTGATCTGGCGAACTTCTTTGCTTCATTGTCAAGTGTTTTCATTGTAATGTGTACCGTATATCACCTTTCACCAGTCAGAATCATTTAAGGCTAAAATTCAGTGATGTCAAAGTCACTGCATGACTTTGGACTTGTGATGCTGTATAAGGTTCGTGACTGAAAATTTTATTTCTGTTTAGATTTAATTCAATTTTATAAAATTGCCTGTTGTCTAGTAAGGTATAGATAGAAAAAAAAAACTAAATTATCTTAATCAATACTAAATTATTCCATAAATAGTTGTGTAAAAAATGCATTTTTTTTTTTCTTTAGCCATCTATAATACAGCAGTAATAAAAACTTGTATTATGGAAATAATATATTCACTTTTTTTTTACCTGTTTTTCACTTAATCCAGTGTTGGAATAGTATATTCTCTTAGAAATCTCATTTTGTATTCTTTATTGTCTTATTTAAATTTTAAAAACTTACTACTACTTTTTTTTTTTTAAATTTTCTCTCTTGTTTATGCTAAATCATTGTTCATATATTATCATATTTAATATAAGTTTATTATTAACATTTTTCTTTCCCTTGATTATATCAAGTGTTGGTTTAAGCACTAACATGAAATCTTATTTAGAAAACACGAGTTTAACTTTACCACATCAACATAATGTTAATTATTTTGACCATTTAAGTGTATTATAATTATTGAGTAAATTTAGAAAGCAAGTTATTTAGCAATATCATACTTAAATAATTACACGAAAAGATAGGATAGTATAAATTAAAATTAGCACACATCAATTTACGATAAAAAGTACTATAAAAATGTCAAATTTACATTTTTAAAAAATCAAACACGCAAGTTATATAACAAATTTATCAATAAAATAACATTTTATTGATTAAACTAATTTCATGAAATAAAAATTCAAAACGTATATATCATTTAATTTCATTATAGATTAAATGACTTTTTGTTCTTTATAAATTTATGAATTTTACATATATTTCTCAGGTAAAAAAATTATGGTCTTTGAATTAAATTTTGATTTTGATATTTACTGTTTATTTAAATAGCTTAAATATATTATCATTTTTTTTAGAATTTAAATCTCCTATTTCTGCTCAAGCGCATAATATATAAAGATTAACATGCATAAGGCTTTTATTTTTTTTAGATTTGAACTTCAAATAGAAAATATTAAAAGAAAAAAAATATTAAACCCCTTATTGAACATCATTTGCTTCAAGTGGATTATATATATATATATATATATATATATATATATATATATATATATATATATTTAAAAAATACTGGTTTTTATTTAATTGTTTACATATTTCCTAATAAAATACATAAACACTAAGAAAAGAAATTTACAACAGAAAAAAGTGAGAAATTTTTTTTGAAGACTAAAAGAAAAATATATAGATTTATGGGAAACAAAAAATACAGACAACTTGTGACTGAATGTCACTGAATAATAAGAATAAAAAACACATAAAAAATTGTGATACCAAAACTGAAGAAAAAAAATATTGAGAACGTATTCAAAACTCGCAAATTTACGAAAATGTTATTTAATTCTTATATATTTTTGTTTTATTGTTGCTAAAATCTGTCTTTATTTTTTCCATGTGTATTTTGCAAATTGTGAGCAATGCTGGTAGAATTACGGGTTCTTCCTCCTTCTTGAATTAGGGTTTTCAGATTTTCATTTCACTCTCACTTCATCATCGTCGTCACCGGCAATGTCTTTTCCTTTGGATTGCTAACTGTCGAACATATCATTACATTTCCACTCTCGTTCCGTTTCGCTAGCTCGATATTCCAAGTGCTAATTGATTCGGTACGTTATATAGCTCAGTTGACATATTTTATCCTTTTTATTTTCCCGTTATTTTTCACGTTCTATACACTTGCTTGTCTTCTATGATTGATTTACTTAACTTTTTAGTTTGATTTCTTTATTCAACCCTAGGATTCTATGACTTATGTTTATTATACAGACTGATATGTCTTGATGGTTCTATTTGGGATTATGTTCCCAGTTTGTAATTATTTTGAAATATATGTATCAATTTGTTTGTGGAATGTTTCATGTGAGAGCAAGTAATCGGTACATGCATTTTTCTATATGATTGTAGTGTGGGTTATGTGGTTTAGTGATTGGTTTGGGTTTTGTGGTTTTGATGTCTCAGAGGTTGTGTTCACATAGGCGTTGTTTGTGACAATGCGACGGCAGGGGCACTATGGGGATCCATCGGCCAACACTAGTGTTGGTGGCCAGATGCATCATATGGTAGCCGGTCCAAGGGGGGAGGCCAAGTCTGGTAATTTTGAAGGACGGCTCGAAGCCTTTACTCCAGAAAGAGAGAATCCGTATGCGAATTCCAAGCCAGAGGGTCAGTGGAGAT
Source organism: Vigna radiata var. radiata (assembly GCF_000741045.1). NCBI lineage: Eukaryota > Viridiplantae > Streptophyta > Magnoliopsida > Fabales > Fabaceae > Vigna > Vigna radiata. Next base: position 8,571,639 of record NC_028352.1, on the reverse strand, counting down.
GGGAAATGGACGAATCGAAGATGTCCAATTCAATGGCATCTCGAATGTTTAGTGAAGGCAAGTATTTTTCGCTGCCACTTCACACTTGTTTATCCTTCTGTTAACCTAGCTATGTGCTGCATCTGGCTTTGCGGAAACAATCATGTTTTTGAAGTATGTCACGTGAGGGGCCCATATATCTTGAATTAGTAACTAAGTATTGTTTTTACAAGTTTTTATGATTATTTAGTATAATTTATATTTTCATTTCTTTCCATTTTTTTCATGAAATCGACAAAAATGTGGAGTCTTGAACCGTTGCTTTTTCACTAAATAAAATATAGGATCTATGATGTAGTCTTAAAGGAGAATAGTGTGTATGTATGATATATCTGCTGCTTTTTACGCTGTTGCCAGAACTAAATCACCTGATAAATGGCATAAGACAGAAAAATAACTCATGCTGCACTTGTGTACTGAATTTTGTAAAAAAATACCGAGAAAATGAAAATGCTGAATTTGAGAAAGAGTAAAGAGAAGATGAGGAAACAAAGAGATAGTAAATGAGACTATAAAGAAGACTAGGAAAAGAAGAGGAAGAGACGATATATGGTGTAGTCATAGTTATCTAAAGTATTGTGGCTTAAATATGTTTTTTGTCCTCAAAAGTATGATATTTTTTGGTTTTAATTCCTATATAAGGTTTGTTTGTTTTTAGTCCCAACATTTTAAAAAATGTGGTTTTACTTTCAGGTGAGGGACTAAAAAAGCTCATGATTTTTGTAACTTTCAATGACTAAAAATCAATATAATATAAATATATACATTTTTTTTTAATTTTGTGCGGAGAAATCTTCTCTACTAAATGAAAAAAAAAAACAGTTAAGTTCCCTGTAGATTGTGATTGTTAACCTTTCTTCTGTATTTCAATATGGAGATTTTTGTTTCTAAATTAGAAGTGAGGTATTAGCGACTCAATTGGGCAGCATAATCCTTCAGAAAACAGATTAACAATTCACGTGACTAAATTGGGAAGCATAATCCTTTTAAACGTCATCCTTTCCAATTTGCTATTAAAGGCTATAGTTATTCTTGTTCCTGGCATCCTTTCTGCAAATTTTTCTTCTTTTTCAATGAACTGACTTGAAAGTAGTACTTGATGTATAGGAGATGAATTTATTTTACTTTTGATGTCTGCTTTTGAGGAGTTCTAATTCAGCAAACATAGCGCATTTTCAGAACCTATTTTAGTTTTGAATTTTTAAAACATTAGCTTCCGTGTCTAGAAGGCCTGGTTACACAGGTTTATATTACGGAAAGAATTTTCAAACTCCTAAACAGAGGGGAACCGTTTCATGTTCTAGTGTAGGTCAAGGGGTTGATGCTTCAAAGTCCTATTTTCAAGGGCAGGGCCGGAACAACAATGATTCCAGATCTCAGGCTCATGAAGAAGATATGGATGTTGGATACGAAGGAAATCATTTATCACAAACTTTTGAAGGTCTTGAGCAGAATTTTCGTGATGACATTATTAAACTCACTAAAGAACAGAATGATGCTGAAGATGCAGAATATGCCAGACACAGAGAGGTTTGTGATAAACATAAAAATAAACATTATTAATTTGTTTGTGTTCTTGAAATACCCTTTGTTCTCTACTCTTTTTGCAACTTCTTCTGTCTTGTTTCTTTCTTTTTCCTAATAGATGTTAGACAGTTTACCTTTTTTTGAAGCTGTTAAAGATACTGTATTGAAAGTTAGAAACACACCAAGGTATCAGATACAGATCCTCTTAGAATTACGATTTACAGGGATCGAACTATGTCAATGCAAGCTTATCAACGGATTGCTATCCCCATTTATGGAAGGAAAAAATTGTTTGTAATGGATAGTTTTCTTGTAACTTGTATACCTAGGCTTTTTCCATTTGATAAACTTGAAGTCATTATGCAAATGCGAAACTGCAGTTATATACTGCTCCTTTTGCATCTAGGTTGATAAACTTGACGTGATAATGCAAAACTTCGAATGCAGCAGTTGCGTTTACTTTTGTGCATCGTTTAAACTATATGAACTTGCCCAGTGTGTTGTCTGATCGTTCTGTGACCCATTTTTATGATACTTCCTCAATATTAAATTGATGTGCAAAGTCATCTCTGCATGAGTATTCTTATTTTTTATTATTGAGTTGGGTTCTTCTCTTAGCTAACTGTGAGCACTGGGCCAGTTGTTACCTGCATCTTTCCTTGTATTTTGAATAATCTATATAACTATGTCTTGAAGCTGGATATTTGCAGCACACTGGGTGTTGCAAGGATAATCTTATTCGTGTTGAATTCTGTATATTTTTCAATTCCATTGAGCTTTAACTAAGTTCTACATATTGCTTTTCAGAAAATTAATGCAATCAATGCTCAGTATGAAGAAAAACTGGCAGCACTTCGAGCTCAGCATAGCAACCGAAGAGCTGAATTTCTTCAAAGGGAAGCACATGCTAGGCAACAACAGTACCAGCAACTCATAAGGGATCCTTACCCAAGCAGTGGCATGGCACCACCCCGAGACCCTCATGGTTTCAACAATGCGAATGCTCCAGGTGTAGGTGGAGAAGTGCAACGAGGTTATTCTGCCGATCACTTTGATCCTTACAGGGAGAGAGCTCGATTTCTTGGAGGTGGTAGAGATCAAGGATTTGAACCTAGGGGTCCATATCCTGGTGGTCGTGTCTACGACACTGGTTCACGCTACTACAATTGAGTTTTGACCCAAAGGTTTATCTCTCATTTTGGGTTTCTACTGCAGGTGAAATTATATTTGACATGATCTAATGCTTTGTCGTTTTGTCATCTTTTCATTACCCTGTTTATGGAAGTTAACTGTTATTTATATAGATCAACATTGGAGGTGCAACATTGCTGTTGTGCATTTAGATGTAGAACCGCTAGGATATTTGTTGTTTGTGCTTATGAAAGTCAATAACATAAAAAACTATGTAATACAGTATTTTATTTAATTCAACTGCATACGGAGAGATAGCATTACTCGGATAACTTGTAGCAAGCATCGATGCCAACCACACAAGAAGCATAGCAAAGCACCAAACCTTATGCTTTTGCTGCTGGTCTTCGATGTTTGTGATTCAAATAGTAAAAAAACGCTTTAAACCAAACAGATAACAAACGAGTGAACCATTTTAGTTCCTAAATGTGTCTTGTTCACACCTTGACTTTTGAAGCTAAGGAGATTATAAATAAGTTTCTACGCCTTACTATTTATCGTCATGTTGGTCACTTATAATTTCAGTCACATTTTAATTTTTAAAGTACTATGGTTGATCAATAATACTTTAGATAATCTTTTTAGTGTTTATCTTTCAGTTTTAGGACTATTGTGATTGTTATACACTTTTAGGACTAAAGTGATTTCCTGGAAAAAAAAGAAAAAACTCTAAAATCCAAGCTGGGCACAAAAGAATATAGAATGGCCTTTAAATGTTTCAATGACTCATGATAGGACATATGTTGCAGTATATCTAATGCCATAAATTTAATACCTTTATTAAGTGACTGATGTTATATTATAAATAAGCAAGTTATTGTATAAAATTGTTTGGAGGGTGAAGAATGAGCAATTCATATAATTTTTGTAGTTAAACTTATACCATAAGTCTTTTTATTCCAATTTCTTCCCCAGCCCATGTAACCGTACACACCATAGCCCTGCATGATCAGAAGGTGGGAGAAGAATGGTAGCGTTGGGGTGGACGCAATCGGAGCTCAGGCAAGGAGAATACGGCAGAAGACGATGCTTCGAACCACTCGGTGGGCCTGGATCGCGAACTTGTACAAGCCCATCAGATAGTGCTTCTTAAAGAGCTTCTTTGCGATTCCAAGAAGACTGTTGTTGCGCATTGCATCTGTTGGCACTGATTGGTTGTAGAGGGAGAACATCTTTTTAAGCTTTTTCGTTGGTTTGTTGGTTTTAATTTTTCAAGTTTACTGGTTCTGATTTTTCTTGCTACTGATTTGTTTTTCTTCTCTCTTCTGCCATTATCTCGTCTTCTCTATATAACGGTAAAATACGCGACTGTATTCTGTATAAAACACAGACTTTATTCAATGAGAAGAAAAATAAAAGAAAATATTGTATCAGAATAAGACAACCAATACATTTGCATTATTAAAGATTCTCTTTGAAATTATTGGATGTTTAGGTCAAATTTATTGCTGCTGCTATTCAAGCTAAGTTACGTTGATGGATCACATAAGTGGGTTTAAAAGAAATTAATAACGAGATTGGAGCGCGCCTGATTGCCAATTAAGTGGACAATTATGTTATCAAGAAGAAAACAAATAGCAAAATTTTCAGGGGATCTATTTTTGAGCTGGAGACCCTGAATAACCATTATAAGCTTACAATTATAGTTAGAAAAAAGAACCCAACTTCTTGCTGAACTCTTTCAAATAATTTCGAGTAAACTTGTATGTATTCTTGAATTACGAATATGTAATTTTTGTTCCATTAACCTTACAAGGTTAGTATTTGATTAGGACTCATGATAATTTGAAAAATTAACTTCATTTAGAAATATTTTCACTTCGAAATTTATATCTTCATTTGTGAATTTTATGTACGATTTAATTATTCATGAAGTTTGATCTTACTTAGAATTAATACATAATCACAGATGTAGTTTCCTATGCTTTATTACGGAGTTGTTATATATACATGTCATTAATAGTTTTTTAAATATGGAGTTTGTTAACTTGCACTACGCCTGTTTTTCAGTTGGTACATTTTTAGTGTTGCATATCGAGTTTTAGTAGACAAAAATATCCTAATATATCATTGATTTGAAGGGTATTTTAATAATTTTTATTTTCAAAACTAAAAAAAAACTGTCAAACCTTTCCTCACCTCTCTCATTTCTCTCAACTCTTTCTTTTTCATCTCTCTCACTCCAACATTTTCTCTATCATTGCTACTGTAGTCCTGAAAAAAAATCAGAAACACTAGTAGTTAAACAATTTTTTACAAAAAAATGATTTTATAATGAGTTTTCATTTCATAATTTTTGTCTTATCTAATTTTATCTAATTTTCACAAGCATAATAATATAGGAAGGCATTGATAATTGGCCTGAAAGTTTTTTTTAGAGATGACGATTCAACCTCCGCAGATGATGAAATTAGAGAGGTTAGTGAAGATGATGAAATTGAAGAGACCTTGAATGAACATTTTCCTGAAGGCGAAATGACTGAATTCTTTAAAAAGGCAATTGTTTAACAACAATGTTTTTTCAGTTGGAACTAGAGTAGAGATGATAGAGAAAATGTTGGAGTGAAAGAGATGAAAAAGAAAGGGTTGAAAGGAACGAGAGAGGTGAGCAAAGGTTTTGGGATTTCTATTTTTTAGTTGAGAATGAAAATTATTAAAATACTTTTAACTTTAAAACTTAAAATCTATGATATATTAGGGTATTTTTGTTTATTAAAACCCGCTACACATTGCTAAAATGTACTAACTGAAAAATAGGCTACCCAAATTAGTAAACTCCTATAAATATATATTTTTTTAAGTAAACTCTTAACATGCAAATAATGTAAGTCATCATTGTACAATATGGAGTTAGAAAAAGTTTCTTTTAAGAACCTTTTTTTTTACAATTTATTGAAAATGCATACGTGGTAGTTTATGATTGGTTCGTTTTAAATATTTTTTTTTAAATAAATTCAAATAGATAAATAAAATGGTAACATGTGTCTTATTGTCAAAAAATTGTTAAAAAATATTGTTAAAATATCTTGATTCAAGTAGAGTTTACGTGGAGTCTATCATCAATGCCACAGTAACTAGACTATCATTAACAATACATGAGAAGTACTTTCCATATACTACACTTTCTGCAAGAAAACACTGTCTTGTAAGTATTTCATATGATTATATTTATGGCTTTTTCTCTCATTTTGTTCTTTATATTAGAGTCTTACACACAAAACATGTCTATAATTTTTTTTTTTTTGTGAATTGACTTAAAGTTTGAACAATGGTTGTTACCATGAAGGTTATACTGCGCATTGTGTAGTGTGTGAATGAGTGTTAGTAATTTCTGAGGTGCAGTTTTGTGTAAGGTTAGGTATTGTGAAGCTAGTGAGAGGTTAGATCGTTGAGACTAACAGAGAGTTTGGTCATTGATAAGGGTTCCAATATAGTCAGTTCATGAAGAACAAGCTGGAGACATGTTGATTTTCCTGCAGATAATAATCTTGATATCTGTCAGCTTGTATTGCGCATGGAAGTGACAAATCTTACGTACATGTTCCTTTATGCTACCAGGTGCTCATTATAGAGCATCTGTCCATCTAAAACTGCTGTTCATCTTTTCAATACCTATGTTCACGCCATCAGCAAATCAAGAGAAGACAAAATCTGCAGCTGCCTATGTTTTTTTTTTTCTTCAGAAGTGTTTCTGTAAGAATAAACACAAGTCTCACATAAAATAAAAATGAAAAAATGGAATATTATATAAGAAAAAGAAATCTTTGAATTTATAATTTTAAAGTTTTTGGTTAAAAATATATTAATTTAATGTATTAAATTCATGTTTGATTGATATCATATCTTTTCAATCAATATTTTCTTAAGATCACGTGTTAATAAATATAAATAAAGAGATACTCGTGATTTTAGCTTGAGAGGAATTAAAATTTTTAATATAAAAGAATTTATATTAATAAAAGGATTATTGAGAATCCAAGTTGGAATCCAAATTTTATTTAAAATAAAAAAGAAAAAATTAAACATCATGATGTTTCGATTGAAAATGGTGTAAATTTTTTATAAGTTAAGTTCTTGTCTTATTTGTGTTATATAAATTAATTTTCTTCTCACTATGAGACTAGAAGACAAAAATGAGGATGAAATTGTGACCAGACATGTTATGATAAATAATATCTTGAAACTTTGATTTTTAACTCTGACAATCACATTGTAAAATTCTTGTAGCTGATAAGATAAGACATTGTTACTATTATTATGACTATTATCATTATTACAAAGTATAGAATACAATATATATAGCTAACAAAAGTAGCATATTCTTCTGTGATTGAATTATTAACACAAGAAGATGAATGTGTATGCATGAGAAAGATTAAACACGAAAGGCCTTGAAGAGATTGAAGGAAAAATTTGAAGGTGTGATTTGAGCAGTAGTATAGTAAGATAATGTCTGACATTTGTTAGTTTTGAGGATGATGGACCACATTTCCATATTGATGTTAAGGTGTGGCAGAAGTGTTGTAGGAAAGTACTTGAGACAGGCTTAAGGGAGGGACCATATATATAGTGATTGATAGGACTTAGGCTAAAATTCAGTAACTGCTGCCATTCATGAATTTGTCTTTGTCATTCACATTCACAGATATAAAAATTTAAATGCAAGTTTTAAATAAGACATAGAAGAAGCCACTTGTGCTACTTCACTTATTTAATATATAATGGCCTCTTTGTTATGTCCAAAATAAGAAACTGCTTCTGCTATACAATCATTTAATAATTACTTTTCAGACACTGTTTTTTTATAGAACACCACAATCTAATTTATGATTTTTAACAAATAGTTTTCTGAGAGATTATTCCATGCTAATTTTTGTTCTTACTATGATAATGGCTTGTCTGTTATGTAGTAAAAAATAGTGCTTCTGATATAAAGGAATTTAAGAATTACTTTCCATAGATTAATATTGCTGTAAGAAAACAGCATTTAATTTATGCTTTTAAAAAACTAGTTTTATTAGAGATTTTACAAGCAATTTAGGTATAGTTAACTTTGATTTTTTCTTTCTTTCAGATTTTGATTATTTTGTTACTTTAATAGTAATTTTTAAAAACAAATTATATTATAAAATATTTAAAGAATTTCATATTTTAAAAATATACAGTCAATTATTAAAATTCATTTAACACACCTAATCATTTCACATCTTGAAATAAGAAATAAGAGTAGAGATAAAAAAGAGTTCAACCTATAAAACTAGTACTTAATTCATTCGGTTTAATTCAAGCAAAGAAACTTTAATCTAATTTATTAGGTTAAATTAATTAAAATTGAGTCCTTAAATTATTGAAAAAAGTTATGTGATCTAATAATATTTATTTCAATTTACTAAATAACTAAAAATGCCTAAGCTAAAAATTACATTAGAAAGAGATGAGTGACTTTGTTTACACTTGTTCTCTCTTTCTGAAAATAAAGAAGTGGTGTCAAGACATGCTATAATGTAGTGTATATTAAACATGTTGATTTGGATGATTTTATTATGTGAACCAGAGAAGCATCACCACGGTCTCGTGTCTTAGTTCCTTTTACACTATGAATTATCTTTTTCGCGAATCTGCAAAAACCAAATCGTGAGAATCGTGCAACTGCAACAGTCATGAACCATCAAGTTCCATCATCATGCACCTGCAATCATAGATAACTCAAAACAAGAAAAACTCAGAAAAACACAAATTGAAACCTTAACTCGTAAGTTTGCAAGCTCCTCATCGCAAAACCATCAACCTCGCTGTTAATCACCAACAAAAACCAAATCGTGCTCCAAACTACATAGAAAAAGAAACCCTAATCTAAAATCCTTGTGCAATCCTCCTTCTTAGTGAGCTTAATCGCACCACCTGCAAATCGAAACCAACAAGAAATGACATTCTTGCGAGCTTCGCAAGAACCTCATCTTCTCTAGGAAACCTCACGCACTGTCTCCATTGGCTTCTTCAATTTGCAAAAAGGAAAAGACCACAAAACTCAACTCTACAATGCGCCATCATGATAGAACCAACAACCATCAGGAAACCTTCTTCATATCTGCACGGCGCAAGAATCCCCTAGAACCTTAATTTGGGTGGAATTGCCCGTCATAATTTAAATTTTATTTTCAAGTAAGAAAAGGCTTAATTGATACTAATTTACAAAATTTAAAACCAAATTGAGAGACATTTTTAAACGAGAAGACCGAATTGAGATTACTAAACAAATATAAGGACCATCTAAGAGTTTAAATCAATAAAAATTTGTATCTATTTTTATCTTCAATCTTTCTTTTTTAGTATAAAAATTTCTCATTTTTATCTTTATTAAATAATAGGTATGAATTCGCAATTTGATCATACTATCCCAAATATTAATTAAATAATCTTTTTATAAAGTAATAAAATTCAAAGAAGAAAACACATTATATTATCAATTATTTAACATAAAAAGAACATATATTTTATTTTCTTCGTTATCAAAGTAAAAAAAAAAAAAGGAAACTCTTAAAATAGAATAACTACAAGGACTTTAGTGATCTCGGTGTTTATCAAATAGTCCAACTAATAGGATGGAGAATAAAACTTTGTGTAGGAAAAAACAATTCTTCAAATAAAATAAAACTAAGAATCCGAGAAAAAAATAAAATGTTTTTTTTTTAGTTTACCAACTAAACTAAGGATTTCCACTATTGGTAAATAAATTATTTCCTGGCAAAAAAAAAAATATTAAAGAAAAAGTCAAATGTAATCTAAAAATTATATAATTTTGATAAAATTGTGATTTATGTTTTTTGAGACGTAATACCTCATTTGAACAAAATTATACAAATGAAAGCAAAAATTTAATTAAAATTGTGAAGAAAAGGAAAATACCTCTAGAACTAAAATGAACTCAGTGAATATTGAATGAATCAAATAATTAATAAAGATAATGAAAAATTATGTAACAAAAGAAGAATTTTCCAATTGTAATGAATTAAAGAAACAAAAGGAGAATAAGGAAAATACGTTAGGTTACATAATACACTAAAATTGTAATTAATTTAAAACAAAGAATGTGTATGAGAAAATGATTACTTTAACGACAAAATTAAAAACCAGCCAGTAATTACTTTGCTATTAGGACTTTTGTTACCATACATATTCAATTATAAAATATATTAATGACCGATTTCTATTATTTAAGGACCGAGTTTTTAAAATAATTTCTTTCTTATACCTATGCATAATGAATATGGAAATTCTATATAAAATTCATAACAAATCCCTAATCTGATGAGCCTATATGCAAGAATTTTCTTATTAATGATTATTTTAATGAATATCATCATACATTATATCTAAACTAGAATCTAAGTTTAATTAAAAAATAAAGTCATCTCTTTCAAAAGAGTATTTTTAAGGGTTTTTATATGTGTAGACTATCAATAGAACATAAAACTTTAGGTTTAATATTTATTTTGGTCTCTCAGTTTGTTATGTGTGTTTAAATTGGTTTTACTTTTTTCAAAAGTTCACAAATATCCTATATTTTATAAAAAAATAGTTCAAGTTAATCCTTTTTGTTTATGCGTTAAAAATGTTAAGGGTAGAGTTACTCTTCTGACCAACCTGAATGACCTGTTCAATTAGTCATTGTGCGGCAAACTCACCCAATGAGGGACTGTCACGTGGCAGTTCCCTTTCCACTCAAAATTAGAAGATTCATCACACTTTTCCTTCTTCTTCTTTAATCACTACAACCTTCATCACCATTAACCAACCACACTGAATATCGAGTCATATTGCAACCTCTATTGTAACTTATCCTTCATTATCTTTAGGTTAAAATCAATTCGTGATTTGGGATTAAAGAATATGTTAATATTGATGTTGAAATTAGATTTGTGGTTCATTGAAGATGCAAATTGAATTCTTGCAAAAAAGTAAGTGGAGTTTTGGTGAGAAAAATTGGGGACAATGAATCATGAACGATAAGAGAAGCATGAACGATATCAAGCTTTGTCGCAAAATTAAGGTACGATGCTTTCTAACATGAAATATTGAGTACACATCCATTTTTAGGAGGAATTCAGATTGACTGAATTTCAATTTCAGTGTTTCAGATTCTAAGCATTAATTATTCAGACCAGACAAAGTTCTAACTTATTTCTAATTTGTAGAACCTTATTCACTTGTATCCTTAGCTTGGGAAAATGACAATGGAGCTGGTGTAAAATAAATAAAACGACCATTTTGTAAAATTAGAGAATTTACTGAATTCAATGATTTTTTTTTCCTAGATGAAGATAACATTGTTGACCACCGATTTTTAAATTAAAAAGAAAAAACTTTAGTATAAATAATTTTTTACATTTATTTAACATTATCTTTTCTTAATTTTTCTTAATGTTATTAGTCAGATAAATTTTCAATGCATTTTTGTTTTGTTGCACTTGCCACTGAAAACAAAACATTTGGAATGACGTTTACACTTTTTTTTTTTTAGGAAATAAGAGGTCAAAACTTAGATGGAATCATATCAAAATTGTCTTCTTAAAATATGAGTTTTCAGATAAAGAAAAGAAAATTAGGACAATGATCACTATTTAAGTTTCTATTTTCTTTTTAATGAAAAGTAACATTTAATAATCAAGATAACTTTATAATTATATTGTTTAGAGTTAATAAGATAAAGTATAAATTTATTATAATTTTTATGAGAGTTGTGAAACCTTTTTGCAAATATATGGTAAAAAATATAATCTATTTTGTCAGAAACTTACTTTATTAATGCCAATTATAGACACTTTATATATATATATATATATATATATATATATATATATATATATATATATATATATATATATATATATATATATATATATATATATATTCTCTCTCCAAATTTTTTTGGTATTTTTTTTTTATTTTGTTTAGAGTCCGAAAAGACTATAATTGTTTTGTCAAAAAAATATGATTTTGGTCACCCAAAAATATAGATGTTTTAATTTTTCTTATTAAATAGATCAAATTAATTTACTTAATTTTACGCAAGGATATAAGCTTATAAAAATATAAAGAAAATATTTAATTTGTTAGTTTTTTTAAAAAAAAAAAAAAAAGAAAAGGGCCAATGTAAATGATCCGTATCTTATTTGGGTTAAAGTTTAGATGCATTATTTTGTAAGGAACGGAACGGACAAAAAACTGAGTACACATGCCATGTTGTAACTAAGACCACTATAGTGACTTTGATTAGCCGCCAACATTGACCTTTCTCAAACTTTCCTCTCCATAATAATTCATAACATTAAAATGGAGGGTCATCAAGTGGGGGAAGTGGAACTTCTCGCATCTATTATGGCTCATCAAGTCCAAATTTTTCTATATAGTTTGCAAGTTTGGAGTACCATATACAATTGTTACGGATAAAGATAGAAAGTTCATCAAGAGGAACTTAGAATGATTGTTTCAAAAGATTCACATCAAGCACGTCATGAGTTAGTAAACCATTTTCGAAAAAAACGAACAAGCTGAAACGGCTAATAAGATAATCCTTAATAAGGTAAAAAAGATGTCAAAGAAAACTAAGAGAAATTGGCTTGAGGATTGTTGGAGGTGTTGTGGACATATTGATGCATACCTTAATCCACCACTAAGGAAACCCTATATAGTCTTACCTATGGAAATGACACCCTAATACATGTTGAGATTGAAGAATTACTAACTAAGGAACGACAATATAAAGAATAAGCCAGTGTTTGACTAAGGCTTTAAATTTATTGTTGGAAGTGAGGAAAGAGCACACATACAGGAAGAAGTCACCAAGTAACGAGTATCTAAAAGGTACAACACCAAGATCTTTATCGAGTTTTCCTCGACTAAAATTGACCAAACTAACTCAATCTTATAAGTTCCTGCTAAGAACCTTCTTGGCCAAGGTAGACTTAATTTAAATATTTGTTGAGTTTTCCTCGAACAAGATCGACCAAACCAACTCAATCTTACAAGTCCCTACTAAGAACCTATTGGGCCAGGTAGACTTAGTTAAGGTCTCTGTCGATACTTCGTTGACTAAGATTGATCAAATTAGTCTTAGTTCTTATAAAAAAACAACTAAATTAAGGTAGACTGCAAATACATGGTCTTCATTGAGTTCACCTCGACCAATATCAACCAACTCACAAAGAAGTCCTTCCTAAGAAACACCACAATAAGAAGAATGCTAATGACCATGCAAAAGGACTTAGTGGACATCTAGGCGTAGGTGTCATCGTCCAACCAATACATTGTAGTGTAGGTCAAACATTATCTTCTCCTTGAGTCATGTGGACATGCATATCAAAGTGTCCTTCTTGACTCATGTGATCGTGTAGGCCGATGTGTCTTCTTCCTTGACTCACTAGTACAACTCCTAAGGTTGAAAATTTTTGAAGTCAAGGAGGAGAGTGAGTGAATGGATTTGAGAGTGAATTTATTGTTTTGTTTTTTTTAAGAGATTTGGAGGCGAGGGAGAGTGAATTTGAAGGTAAAGTGTGTGAAAATTAGCATAGAATTTGAGTGATTTGACATATAAAAAATGATTTAATCGGTAGAAATTAAAAAAATACCAAAATATCTTTAGTAGTAAAAGTAATATAAAATGATAATTGTTAATAAAGAATAAAAAAAAAAAAAATTTAACATTAAAAAAGTTTGTTTATTATTATTATTATATTTTTTATTATTATTTAACTGAATATATTCATTATATAACAATATGAAGGAAAGAGAGTCAAATAAATGATTGTGTATTCGCATACACTTCTTTGGATCCGAATACAAATTGTTGTAACCGAATACAATGTCTAGGGAATGGAATCCATGCATTGTGTGATTTCAACAAGTCTTGGAATCGAATAAGGCTTTGGTGGAATCGGTTCCAGCTCCAAGTTTCACCCCTTTGCAACCTCCATGGACACCATCTTCATCTTTAGCATCTTCAATGGACATGACTTTTCCTTCAACACTCTTAATATAACCAGGTAAATATAGTAATGGTGATGAGTTATTTTAGAATTTCATCCTAATCTATGCAGATCCGAGCAACTTCAAAGGATGTATCCCTCAAATTCACACCTTCACTCTCTACAATCAGTCCAAACGAACACATACAATCCCCATACTCTATATGATCTTTAGGTGTATTTCCAGAGTATTTTAGATATTGGCCTAGGTATCATCCTCTAAACATCACAATATTTTTTGAAAATTGTATTTTTATTTCTAAAAGAAAAAAAACTAATTTTAATTATTTAAAAGATATTAAAATAGAAACTAACTTTTTCATCTATCAAAGAAATGTTAATATTGAAGGTATAATTATTATTTTGGTAATATATAATTTTTATAATATTTTTTAAATAATTTTAGCGGTCAATTTAACTTTGCTTTAAAACAAACATTATTTTCCTTATTGGAAAAGATTAAGAATAACATTATTATAGTGCTGTAAAAACAAACAATTATGGAAAATAATTCTCATTCATTCATATGAGGTACATTTATATAAGCAATATTAACAGCTTATGCTTAAAAATAGGAAACAACTTAAAAATAGAAAACTAAATTTAAATATTTAAAACTTATTCCTAACTAAGTGCAACAATAATTTAAATTCAAATTCTATCTTCAACACTCATATCACTCATGCCCAACCTGCAAACACCCTTCCACGTCTAATATCATAGCCAAGAATCACCGTGATCTGGACGTCCTAGGATACCTTCATACACAACATTAGTTTGAGGAGAGGGGAGAGTCCAATATAGAGAGGGGATAGTTCAGTTTGAAGAGGCAAGTTTCATTGCATCCAAATTTGATGGGTGAATAAACCACTGCATCTACGGACGGAGGGCTTATGGAGTCAATAAGTCAGCTTTTCACCCGTTTATTCACCCGTTTATTTCCGTTTATTTTCAGTGATCCAGTTATCATAGGTTGAGTCATCAATAGAGGGTTTCGTCACTGTGCTAGTGAGATACCCGATTTGTTTCAAGCTCCAATTCGCATGTCCATTAAAAAGAAAAAGGTTAACGTAAAAAAAACTTCAAGAAAGAGATGATTCAAGTAAAAGAATTAAAATAATTTAAGAGAAAGAGTTCAAGAAGATAATTGATTAAATATTTGAAGAAGAAAAGATTCAAGAAAAGGAATTCAAAAAGAAAATTATTCAAGAGGAAAAGATTAAAGAAGATGAATTCAAAAAATTGCTTCAAAAAAAAAGGATTCAAGAAGAATTCAAGAAGAAAAAGATCTAATAAAAAATTCAAGAAAAAAAGAAGAAATTTTTAGGGGCTAAGTTCTGATACCATGTCAAAACAATTATGGAAAATAATTCTCATTCATTTATTCATATTTTTCCTTCTCAAATGAGATACATTTATATAAGGAATATTAATAACTTATGCTTAAAAATAAAAAACAACTTAAAAATAAAAAACTAATTTTAAATATTTAAAACTTATTCCTAAATAAGTGTAACAATAATTTAAATTCAAATTCTATACAAATTAACAGGCATGCTTATTAATTAAAAAATAATTTTCCAGTTTCCAAAAGCTACAAACACTTGCAAGCACCCTTGTTTTTTCCTATAAAATACAAATCAAAACACGACTTTATCACAAACTGATTCACACAGAAGTTGTGATCATAATGTGTACTGTTTCTATTTTTTTAAAACTTTTTAATTGAAAATCGGTACTTCAACGTTGTGCTTCCGAACAAGACATTCATTTTTCATAATCCAAATCTAAAATCGTGACATGAAATAAATAGAATTGTATAATAGGATCTAAATTTCATTCTAAAATCGATTTATACATATTATATTAGTTAAACTTTTATCGAGTCAAATAACATATCAAACAAACAACTATAATATTTTAATACAAATTTAATATTAAATTAAAAAGTAAATTTTATGTCTAATTTAATTTCATAAAATTATTTTATAAAATAAAATTTATATATATTTATATATTATAAATTAGTCTTTTAGACTTCCATCAAACAATATTTGATATTAAGAAGAGATGTGATTTAAAGTACACTATGAAGAGAAAGCACATAACATAACCAAGAAAATGAGATAACCAACCAGAGATTCATCACAACTTGTAGCTGAGTAAACTGCATGTAAATCATAGTAACATCGATGTTTAATGTTTAATGAAGTGAATGTTTGGAGTTTGAGATTGAAAGTGTGATGTGAGGATGAATGGTCATGGATGTTTAATGTTTTTTTGAGGTTTCGATGAGTTTGAGCGATGAGCAGAGATAGTTTGCCATATGAGGTAATGTTTGAATGGTACACTATATTACCATTGTAATGAAAACATGTTAGAGTAGAATGAATGTCACTTGCATGTCTTGTTACATATCATGTGGCCTACTACTTTGTGTGAACACAATAAAGAAATGAATCATCTTCTTCCTTTAATCATCATCACCACTTTTGCTATGGAATTCCACCATCTTCCTATTCTTATCTCTTCCCACTCACTACTTTCCCTGTCACTGTTTACGTACTTCCATTCAAGGACTTCTACACACTATTCTTATTTCTTATATGTATTCTCTTTTTACATTGCAATTACTTCACATTTCCTCTTTTATATATATATATATTATTAAAAATCTCACGTTGATTAAAAATAAGATTAAATTACAATATATAAGTAAGATATAAACTTCATCTTATAAATCTTATAAATTAATTTTGTGAATTTGAACTAGACTTAAAAAAACCATTTTTTAATATTTATATAACTGCATATTTGGATTCTTCAGATCCATCTGATTAAGCTGTTGAAAGATACCCCAAACTCGTTTCCATCATCTCTTTCTGCAACCCTCACAAGTGCTGCAGCAAAACCTACAATGGAGTTTGTGCTAGACATTAGTAGTTATACCTTTTTTTATATTTTGTTTTAATATGTATTTATTATGATTAACTACGTATATAAATATATTATAGTATGTTAGTTATTTTTTAAAAAAGAAAATTTTGATGTGTAGATTTACCGTTTAGTAATTTTATAGACTTAGGTAATATGTTCGACTTTTATTTTTTATATAAATTTATAATAAAATAATGATATAACTGTCTAAATTAACGACTTTTTAATATTATATTATTATGTTAAAATGGTTAACTAATGCCAAAATGTTGTTTTTTGTATACTTAATGGTTAAAGATATACATGGATATTTAGTTGGGAATAATTCAAAATAATAAATAAAAAAAAAGTTAAAATCAAATGTTTGTCTTATTTATCATATAAAAGTATTGTAAGAGTTTTAGATAGAAAATGATATCTATTTTTTATATTGGTTAGATTTAGGTTATATTTATGTAATCTTATCCTAATAAAATGCATCCACGTTGTTTTAATATGTTCCAAAAAGAAGTTAACTTAAGTCGTCTAAAGTTTTGTTAAAATAATAGAATATAAAAAAAAATACGAACGACATTTTGTTTTATAAATTTTATTTGGTATACTTTAACTTATTTATGTTTCATTAATGTAAAACAGGCTTTTTTAAGTATGTTATATTGGGTCTTTTAAGTCTGTTTTACAATAGACTTAGATTAGACATACTTAAATTTTAAGTCTGTAGTTGATCAACCAACCTTCTGAACCCGACAACGATGGTGATTAATCGACCCTGAATTTGACTAACATGTTCCAAATTGAGAGTATAGATCTTGGATGTGAGCTTGTCCAAGGCGGGATGAGCCTCTTGCTCCAATATCTTTGCCTGTGAGTCATCAGAGGGAGAGAGAGAGAGAGAGATTTAGGGTAAAGACAAAGGGAAATTGTCGACAAGAAACGAAAAGAAGAGAAGAGGAAATAACAGACCTCGCTCTCTAATATGCTACAGGCGGCTTCAAGGCAGGACTCCATGGCCACAAACTCGAAAGGGAGAATCTTGATGGCATCGGGGTCGTCGTCATGGTCGGGGTCGGGGTCAGAGTCGTTGTGGTGGTAGTGGTGTTTGGAAGAGGAGAAGGCCTCACTAGTGCAGAAAAGACTTTAGACGTCTGTTATTTTGGGCTTTTAACGTCACATCCCAAACCGACGTCTATATCCCAAACCGACGTCTATATGGGTGACGTTAAATGGGACGTCGGATTCTGCAGTTTCAACGTCGTTATAGACGTCGGTTAATCTCATTGACCGACGTATGTATAAACGTCAAACCTGACACAAACCGATGTCTACAGACACTATAAAGATGTCAGACACAACACAAATTGACGTCTAAAGGCACTATATAAACGTCGGACATGACATAAACCGACATCTAAGGGCACTATAAACGTCGGGCATGACAATAACTGACGTCTACGCAATGTTCGTTGTGTTTTAGTGCAGTTTTGCTCGTGTCTTTGGGTACCATAGTAGCACCTCATTCCTTTCTAGTTTCTTCGTAAGAAAAAATTGCGTCTTTTACATCTCTCATGGTATTTCAACCCAAAACCGAACCTGGGTCGTTGCCTAGTTCCATTCCAATCGCCAAAGAACAAGAATACGTTGAGACCGTATTCTTTTTCTTTCGCCATAGAAAAAGAATACGATGACACCGTTTTCTTTTTCTTTGGCGGTAGGAGGGGAAGTAGGCAACAACCCAAGTTCGGCTTCAGCTTGAAATGCCATAAGAGATCCAAAAAACGCAAGCTTTTCTTACGAGGAAACTAGCAAAGGGAGAAGGTGCACTACGCTACACAAAGACACGAGAAAAACTGCATCAATCGGTTCAAATGAGATCAAATGGTTCAAAAGCATGTTTAATCGGAGTAAAAGCAAAGTTTAAACGGTTCAAAAGAGTTCAAACGCACCTGAAAGGCAATGTAGCGGACAGAAAAGGCGAATGAAGACAATGAAGTGCACGAAAATGGTTCGCGATGACTGATTTAACAAGAAATGAGACGTCAGTTGCCACAAAAATCGACGTCTATAATCTAATATATGTCGGGGACCTTACTAATATGACGTCCATTCAATTTCAAAATTAATATTCGTGGTAAATGTAGACGACGGTTGGAGGGATTAGACGTTTAACTGGTGAAAAAAATGACTTTTCACCTACTGTCAGACATATAAAGGTTAGTTAGGAGGGAACAGACGTTTAGAGTCGCATATAGACGTCAGACTTGTGGGATCTGACATCCAGATGGCGGAAATAAATGACCTTTCACCTACCTGTCAGGCCTCTAAACGTCCGTTAGGAGGGGCCCCAACGTCTATAATATTATAGAAGTCGGTGCCCCCTTCTAACCGACATCTAGGGCCTGACTTATTTGCAAAACTCCCACCGATCAATAATTTACGTCACGACCCTCTCTAACTGATGTCTAATGGATGACATTAAAAGCCAATTCTGCACTAGTGTCTGGTGATGGCGAAGGATCCTGGAGCTTTTGGATGAAAGGGGTGATGGAGGGGTCGCATGAGTTGAGGAGGAGAACCTCATGTGCGGTAATGATGGCCTTGATGTGCTCCAAGTTGATGACGATGGCCTTCTCACGACCAATAAAGGCGGAAGAGGAAGCCGATGCTGGTTGGATGTTGAAGTTTGTTGTTTATGAAGTGAAAAGGTTTTACGAATGTCTTAGATTTTTTTTTAAGTTTATTCCATTGTTACCAGACTTAATAATACTGATTTAAGTCTGATAAAAAGGTAACAGACGTAAATTATTATTATTTTAAAGTCATGTTCTTACATTTGTTTGCTTATAAACAAACTTAAATTTGCAGACTTAAAAAGTCCTTTTTACACTAGTGTTTGAATTGTATTTATAGATAATTTTGTAAAAAAAAAAAAAGTTGAAATACTCTTAAGTGTTTTATATATTTTTTTGTCAATGAAAAATAGAAAATCTACGCTATAAGAATACATGGAGTAAAATTGATTACTAGTATTTTAATATGTGCATTCCAAAAGTTAAAAAAAAAATTACTTTTTAAACTATAAATTGAATTGATAAAATATTATCATATTAGGTTACATTGACTATTTACAACTTCTTTTAAGAAAACTAAAATTTAATTTAAATAAATATAAAAAAAGGATAGTTTGGAAAAAATTAAATATTTAATAAATACTTTAATTTAAGGAAGCTCTCAAAACACAATTTCGTGCCAAAATAGTTTCCAGATGTGCTGTAATCTGAGATAGCTATCATGATTTATGTAGAGAAGGTGTATTTTACTAAATACGTATATATAGTTTTGTAGAAGAGAAATGAGAAAGGTAATTTAAATTAATGAGTGATGATGAGATGTAAAAGAGGATTAATTAGGGTTAGGGTTATTAGTGGGAAGATGAAAGGTGTATGTAAGTGACATGACAGTCTGAATAGGTTTGGGTGAGAGACATCCATTTATTGTTTTGTGCAGAGAAAGATAAAGTGAAGTGATACATCCATCCATCCATCTATCAGACAACACCCTCCAATTAACCCCACCAACCTCCTTGATTTGACCTCTCAGATTCTCTACATTTGACCTCTTCCCACCAAACAAACACCACCATTCTTCTAATCTTCCATTTCTTAAACCATCTTTAACCTATCAAAACCCTAAAACTATACCTAATACTTCCTCTCTCTCTCTCACGTGTGCCTTCATCCTTCAATCAACTATCAAACATTATGATTCTTGAATAGTAGCATTTCAAAGGACCATGCATCTCATAACCATATATAGCCACCCCTTCTACTGTGTCTAACATTATACGTCACGTCACCATGACTGCACCAATAGTCGTTTTTCATAATGGAAAACACTCCCAACAACAATACAAAACATACTCTTTCTGCAGCTACCATCCAATCTTCTGCTTCCACCACTCTCACGCGCCTTTTCACACTTTGCACATTAATTAATTATATCACACCCTTCTTATTACTTTCTTTACTGCATAATCTACTTCATAATTACATTCTTAATTATCACTCTCTATATATAACACTATATATTTCTATCACTGACAGTTTCTTTTTTAATTCTTAATGGTAAACTGAGCTCCACCATCACCTTTCTTTTTCTCTTTAACCCTGCAACTTATACATGTTTTTACTCATTAAATCTCACATCTTTATTTTATCAATATTGTTTGATAAAAAGTAGAATTTTGTATAACCAACTGGTGCTTGTCAGATTCTTAATAAGATGAAAATGTAAAGGAAGATTTTAATAGGCATATATATAGTTCTGCAAAATGAATGTAAGAGGTGGCCTATAATTAATTATTTTTTCTTATGAGAGTTTAATAAGTGTATATGAGTGATGTACAGAAATTGTAGTTTCCAAATTGATTAAGAAAATATTGTTTATATGATTTTTAAGGTAATTATGGTAAAATTGAAGTGGTTTACAGTACATTGTTGTTTGGAATTGAATGATCAGTTCTCTACTTTTTATAACAATCATAATTACAATTTAAAAGTTATATTTTAAGTAAATTTTATTAGTTGACGAAGTCTTTTGCAAACAACCGATCCTGAAAAATCAAACTGTTTAAATAAAATGACAAAAGTTTGTTAACAAGTTGCATAATTGTATTTTTCATTAATTTAAACAAAGCTTTATGAAAACACAGAACTGTTTACAGATGTATAATTAAAATCTTTTGTTTTCTGCAACTCACCCTAAAATAGAGGAAAATACTTACAACATTAATGTTTCATTTTTAATATTCAGTATTTATAAGCAGTTTTTGTTTGGGTTATATATATAAATGATTTTAATACAAAAGTATAGTTATAATTAATATCAAACAGTACATATATATATATATTCTTATAATGAAAGCTTCCAGGTCATTAATTTTAAGTATATATGCATAAAAAGTGTATTTGAGAGAATAAAAGGTAATCATAGTTAAATAAGATTCACAAAATATATATACACGTACATAAAGGATATGATTATTTATTTCTTTTTGTAATAGTTATTTTGAAATCATATGTAAGATGATGATACTTTTACATTAATGATATAGCATCAAAATTTAAGTCTCCTTCTTTCTATATAATATAAAAGTAGAAGATGAAAATGAAACTAATTATGGTAATACGGAAATACATAAAGGCAACAGATGTTCATCAATGAACTCCAACTAACTGGGTTCGTATACATTTATTTACTGATTCAACTCTTCAAAACATGAAAAGTTTATCATTATATCTGACAGGACAATTTTAATTATTAAACAAATCATCATTTTGTCACTAAAATTTTAGGATTTTGTATACTTGAGGAAGATTTATCTGATATTCTTGCTTAGAACTGATGGGCATGTTGATATATAAAGAAAATGTTATACTGATGCTAAAGAGTATATATTACAATCTTTTAAATGACAGAATATGATTCTGAAGGATTAAAACACAACTATCTGTAGAATATAGTGATATTTCATGATTAATTATGGGAGTTGTTCTTTTGCCACCTATTTTCCTAGGTTGGTTTATATTTTTGTTTTATTATAGTTTATTTAACTTGGAGAGTGGTTTGAATTTATGAGGAGATAGAGTATTTCCCTCACTGTTTTCCACAGAATTCCCTTTTACTTAGAAGCTTAAAAACAAACTGAGTTCTGCGAGTGTGGCAGAGGTGATCATGCATGCAGAACCTGCACTACATGTTGCTCTTTTAATAGGGCTGTACTCCATTAACTGAAAAAATGGTCCAGGAAGAAAAATAGAAAGAATGAAGAAGAAAAAAGGAACCCATTAAAGAGCAAGAAATGCAATATTACACTCTTTAATTTACTGAAGGAACTACGATGCAAGGTGGGTAAAAAAGAGTTCCTCGGGAGGAAGCACTATATACCCAAAAATGGTCAAACGGTAAACTTCTCAGAGATGAAAAAGGTGTGTTCATGTGGTCCTATGAGAGGGTGAAATATTATTGGTGTGCTTAGGGGTTGTCATAAAAAGAATAAATCATTTAGATAAACAGTACATAAATGTAACAATCTTTTCTCTTTACGTGTTCGAAATTAATGTGAAAGCAAAGAGATTTAAAACACACTCAAACACTTCAGATTATGATGAGTGAAGAAGCATCATCATCATTATGATATATAGAGGAACGTGTTGTTTACTTAAGGGCTCAAATTCAACACAATAAATGCAATCACAAGAATGGCAATCATTTCATAACAACGATATATATATATATATAGAAAAGGGCAATACATGTACTATTAAACATTGGTGAGAGAGGGTGAGGTTAATTTGCAGGAGTCTCCCATCCAGTTGTACGATTGGGAAATTTGATCAACCTCATTTTCACTGATTTAGGTCAAGCATGAAAAAAACAAGCTCATACTCACAGGCTTCCATTTATATCAGTAGAATCCATTGGTCTTTTCACCTCCTTCTCCCTGCTCCAACTTTCCTTGACTGTTACCATCCAGCTTTAACCCAAAGTGAATGTGAGGGAAATGTGCCCACTGCATACACATTTAAACATCAAGCACTCTTCATAAAGACAAATTTCATGGCCTCACACAAACATGTATATTTATATATAACAATGAACTGCTGTTTATGCCATATATAGTCAAGATTCTTGCAGCAACTGGCAGGTCATATAACTAATAAACTCCAAAGTTAACTTCAAAATTTTGAACAGATTTTCACTCGTTAGTCTTTAAAATGGCTAGCATGACCATGTTATTATACTAACTCACTTTACAAAACTTTCAGATCCATTTTATTAGTTATTTTTTCTGTATATATCTTTCATTGACATGTGATGGAAAAAGTGAGTTTTTTTCTGTAAATTCTAATGTCTGTGATGCTTGTGCTGTTCTTGTACAATTTAACATGCATAATTTTGAACAGGCATGGTCATTTTGAAGAAGGGTGATCGATCAGGTCTGGTTTTTCAATCAACTCGGGCTGTGTGTGGCTTCCAAAATAAAATGCGGTGAAAAACATGCAATGGTACATAGGAAAAATAAGAGAGTTCAAAGCAGCACAGTGTAGTACAACATTGGAGAGTGATGGAATCACATGTAGACGAACTAGACAAGTGACACTGGTTACAGCATGTGTTAGGGTTAAGAAAGTGATCACGTGAAAGTGGCTATGGCCTATCAAACTTGACCTAATTTGACTGCTTGTAGGCATTTTAAAAGGGAGATTTGATATGGTTTTATCATAATGAACATAGTTGCCCAATCAAATGCTTAAACATATTCCTTACACAAAAATGTTGATTCACTTCCCTTTTCTAATGCATCAGCTTTTTTGTAAACTTTGTCTTTGCAATATTGGATAATCTCATGTTGTATATGACCAATAAATAAATAAATATATATTCTGAAATCAACAATTTTAATTTTTTTTTTGCGGCTATAACATAAAATAGCATGTTCCCGGGGTTCTAAACCAATTAATGAATGTGATTTCCCACATATACCCTCAAGCTAGATGATTACTTTGAAATATGTTTGAAATAACTGTAGGAATATCGGATTGTGACCTTGAGGAAGAAGTTTATAGAAGAGACAAGAGTGTCTGTAAACTGACAGAAGTGGCTCCAAAAAACATGAAAAATGTAGAAAAGTGCAGCATGCTGTTGTATGGATCACAGAATGATATATATTGATTAATGTAGTAATTAAGGCTAAACTCACGTTTTTGGCTGCGGAGCTGAAAGCCTCCCTGTGGCTGATATCTGGATTACTAGCCTTAATCCTTTGGATTTCCTCCCTGCAAAATCAGACACTTGAAAAGACTTGCTATTTGTTTTTACTCAATGGAATCATCTCTACTATACTTTAGAATTAAGAAACTATATTTACTTGGACTGTTCGATCATCTTTATTCTTTGAATACAAAATAAAATATTAATCATTTCGCTTGAAATTAATAATGCTTGCTTCTTTCTTTAGTAATTACACCCTTTACTGTTATCTTTAAATATACTAATTTTTAGAATAAATAATGTAATGATAAATGTTATTAATCAATGACAAATTACCCAATATAATAATTTATTGATTCTTAAAAAATTTAATTTATTATCATGTCATCACTTTTATTTTTATAATCTGAAAAAAAAAGTAAAAGTCATCCGTATAATTATCTCTAATAAATTTGATGATGATAATTGCAGCCCTTAATCAAATCCTACATAATATAACAGTAAATATGGAGAAGCAAGGAGGTTGATTTTAAAAGAACAAAGGGTCGAAGACTACTTACTTAATGAATCGATTATAAGCAGAAGGCACACGATGTCTCTTCTCTGTAGCTGTTGAACAATCATATATGTAAGAGAAAAATTAGTAGAATGAATCATAAATTTGTACTAGATCTGTAACCCAAAAAATTTACATCACAGATTCACCAACAGAAAAGCTGGTTGAGATATGGAATTTTTCACAGGAAAGGCCAAATTCCCTAGACAGACTGAAGCTGTGGAACTGGGTTGTGGAGGACCATTCAATTATATGCTCTAGCATTCAAATAGCATTGAAATTTCCGTTGTTTATCCAAGAGTCCATTGGGTTTTCTTTCTTATTACTGAAACAGTTTTTGTCGTCATTGCTTTGTACAGTTCACCGAGCGAGAAAATCGACCACTATATAACTTAAGTACTGCTACCTCTTACTACTTTTTTCTTGCAAGTATCAATATAATTACCATGATGAGCTGTTATTATATAATGGTGAAAGGAATCTGTGACTGTAAAATGAATTACACGTGGATAATTGCATACAAATGTGTATATGTGTGTGATATAAAATACACAAGTCATTGTTCTTGTTCTAGGGCATGGCATGACAGCAATGAATTAAGGATGGGTCAATTTTTTGTTATGTAAGGTCACCATCTTAGAGGGGGCCATTAAAATTGATGGAGAAAACAAGATGCCCCAATTGGGCACATAAAAACTGGTTACTCATATGGACGCCGACTCTCTGAAAAACTGGAAAAACTTGTTTTTATGACTAGTGGCCCTCAATGATAAGGTTGTTCTGCTCTGCTGCTGCTTGTATTAAATTAGCTTCTGCTGCTATGGAGAGAGTAGTTTGAGTCTTTTTCATCCTTAATTAAAACTTGTCACTGATATTAAAAAGTTCCTCACCAGGTTAGCTGGTTAGTTATACGTGTTGCCTTTTTGTTCATTCAGATTTAGGCGAATTAGGATAGGTCCAAAAGCAGATACCAAAAGGAGGGAAATTAATCATGAAATGTGAGAATGTATATACTCACGACGAATGGGAGGAATCCTTGGTGGTTCATGCTCTACTGCCTCAAAGGGTGCTATTTTGTTACATTTTGAAGACGAGGATCCCAGTTCCTTGCTGCTTGGTTCTTCAAAGCTTATGTGCTGTTTCTGTGACTTCATTAGCAACAGATTACACAGAAGAATTAATAAAGGATCACACAGTTATTCATTCAAAGACCTGCAGGCTTTTTTCTTCTTTTTATTTTCTTTGAGTATAAAGAAATTATATTATCTCATTTATGGTTTGCCCATGGCGTCAGAAAGAGGGAATTGACCGAAACAGTCTGAAATATATATGTATATATATATATATATATATATATATATATACACACACACACCTGAGGGTCTTGAGGAGGAAATGGTTGAAGGGACGCTCCCATGTTAACTGATAGCAAATTAGCACAATGTCCACATCTAACCGTCACTATGGTTAGCAAACTGTTGTATGGAACACTAACCTGCAATACCCCATTTTCAAATACATAACAAATATTGTCATTAGTTACAAATATAAACACACTATAAAGTAGAAAAGTGAGTCTAAGAACATCCTCTTCACTTGTATGCATACAGTAAAACATGCATTAACGAATGAAAACCAGCAACTTAAAGCTGTACAATTTTGATCACCAATGGACACACTTAAGTGTGTGTGTGTGTATTATATATATAGATATGTGTGTATACATACATATACGGGTCTTGACATTGTCAAAAGAGGTTAGCGTTTATACATGTATAGGATAAGTGAAGCTTTCACATTCCCAAGAAAAGTGCTTCCAAAGCACACCATGCAGCACTGCAATGAAAAATGAACAGAGAAAAAGACAAAATGCATAGCTGCCAGAAGAAAGAGGTTATAGGAAGAAGATAAATAAACTAGAGAGGGAAGCGAATGCAGTAATTTTTTCTCATTCATTCTGAGAGAGGTATACTTTTAAGGGTGTGTGTGCAGTGTCCAGCTGGGGAGAGTGTGGTGTGGTGTGGCACATTGAATACATCCATATAATAGCAGCAACGCTCTGAACCTGACATGGGGCGATTTAAAATTCAGTACTCTCAATCTCTCACAATGTCCCCTTGTTGTGGGTGCGCATCACTTTTTGCTGACACTACAAGGCAAGATGATAAAAGATAGAAATTGTTGCACATAGTGTGGAAGAAAGAGAGAGGGTGAAAACGACTTGACTGGAACGGAATCCATCAAGGCCTTGAAGGGTTACACCACCGTTAACCACTAGTGCTTGCCACCAGAGGAGAGTGATGTATCATGATGAAGCAGATTAGCCCTTTAGGCCATGGTATAAGATCTCAAGAGAATGCTTTCTCAAAAGGGGTAATTATAATTTCAACATGCTATGATGAAAGGAGAGAAAGAAAAGAAAGTAACAAGAAATACTCAAGAAAAGGAGAAAGGGGGCATATGATATGATGTGATATAGCTTGTTCTGGTGGTGAAATATGAATTTATCAGAATCCCTACAAGTTCTTGTAGAAAGAAAGAGAGGACACTGCCTCTGTACTTAAGGGAAGCAACAAGGCTGAAACCGTGAAAAAACTTGATGATATATACGATATCATAAAAGACGATATGATGCTTCACCCTCATCGCCACAGAAAGGCAATTAAGGGATCAAATCAAAGACTGAGGAGAGAGAAACTGCACTGCGTACCATCACATGGATTTGTTGTGTTCAGATTTAATTTTCTGAGCCGTGTTAATTTAGCACACAAGTACACAGACCAACAAAGAATAAAAAATACCATATACCAAATGAAATCATATACTCATATACTTGTTGCTGTTTATTCTTCAAATTATTATTTATTTCAAAGTTGAACAAAAGAGGGGAACCCTAATACCTGTGAATAACCCTAGTATATAGATCTCAAGGCTGTGCCTGTGTACGCATTTTTAATAATAAGCATCTCAAAATTTCTTCCACAATTCCTTTATTTCTCACAATTCTGTTGTTAGGTACGGGTAGGGGTTTCAATTATTTAATTTCATAACTTTCTGCTATTACTTTGGCTGCATATATAATATAAATATATATACATATATATCTCTTGCCGCTGACCAAACTAGCACCACTCATATCAAGGTAGAGGTTAGGGAGCAAAACCCAGTTACACTTTCTCATAAAATATTACATACTAGTGGAATCCTCGGTACAAAAAACCACACCATTTACAGAATTTATTCACTTAAGTGATAGATTGGAGTGTTTTCCCGATAATTAAGTTAACCTTATGTATAAATTGGGGTATTTCTGTTGCATGCTTTCCAACAGTTAAGTTTTCATCCATTTATGTAATATGTATATATGTGGATATATATATATATATATATACACACACACAGAGACATGCATTCTGATTAGGTCTGCACTGAATTTCGCTTTTTGAGGGGTACCCAGAAGCGCTTTTTCTTTATTCCTGGCTCTTGTATCATCTCAGAATCTCGATCGATTAAAGAAATTAGAGAAAACCAGAGTTGCCAAATTAGCTGGTGAAGGGCGTGGCGCAAGAGAAAGCTCAGAAGAGTATGGAAAGAAATAAGCAAAGAGAGAGATAGATAGGTAGATAGATATAGAGAGAGAAAGAGAAAGAGAAAGAGAAAGAGAGTTCTGTACCGCTAGAATGGTGTTGCAGAAGTTGCAGTGAACATAACAAACACGTTCCGTTGCCATCATTTCCATTGACATTTTTAATCTATATGTGACTGTGTCCTTTGAGTGAGTGCTTGGTGGATTTATAGGCAGATCACGGGGGAGAGAATCACTTGGCTGAAAGAAAAGTGAACATGATCATCAACGATTTACAGAAGACGCGGAAGGAAGAGAAAATAAATAAAGAAATAAAAAATAAATAAATAATTTATTTACTTATTATTGTTGTGTTATTTAAGAAGAGAGAGAGGAAGTAGTGTGGTATGGTCGGGGAAGTGGGGTGGGGTTAGAGGAAGAAAAGATGGATTATGGGAAGTGTGCGCGTGTGAGTGACACGTGCGATGAGAGAGTGGGTGTGTGTTATGATTGAGAGAATGAGTGGGTGGGAGTGACCCATCTCTAACCATACTGGCTTTCTGTAGCGGACGAGGGGGGCGAGCTATGAATGCTTAGAAATTTGGAATGAATGTTTAGGGATGTGTTCCAAACCAATAAACTATTCATAATTCAATCTAACATTAGCAAAACAAAAAACATTAAAAAAACCATCTATAATTAAGGTTGTTATGTGTGGAATGAAACAATTCATTTTACTTCAAAGAGTTCAAGAGTGATAGATACCTAGCTAAGCAGGGTTTTTAAAGATAATTATTGTCTTTCTAGTTTTCAAGGAAACTTTTTCAAAACTTAACTCTTTAACTTTCTCTCTGTCTTATTGTATTTGTTACTTTTGGATTGTTTCGAATATAAAGAAAATAAGGTATGTTCTTTTTCTTAAAATAATATAAAATAATGATGGAACAGGTGGGATTAAGAAAATTAATTAAGATTTTTAATGTAATTAAGCATGAGGTGGAAAAGAGTATGGAAATAGGAAGTGGTGGAAAATAACTTTTGTCCATTTTTGTTTCTGCTTATCTATGGCGGTGTAGTGTACTGATTAGACGTGTTCTTGTACACATTCATCTCCGTCAAACTCTCCACGTGGAATTTGTCACCATAATTAGAATCATTTTTTATTCGTTTCCTTCGTAAAATAAAACCCTAATCATATTCAGATCCAAAACTAAACAGAGTGAACATGTGCATTTGTCACCAACATTGGCTGACATCATTCACAATGATCATGTCGTTAAATATTCATAAGCTAGCTCTTTCAATTCCCTGTCTATTTCTATCTATAAATATTTGGTCACTATAATTCTTATTAGGACATTTTTTTTTAACAGATCTTAATTACTTAATCAATGTTTTGTTCCTTTATGTAGAATAAGAAGTCAGTGAAAATACTTATTTCTGAGTGAGACTAAATTATTAATAATTTATGAAAAATATAAAAAGCGAAATATTAATTTAAAAAACATTTTTGAACAAATTTAGAAAGTTACTATATAGTAAAAAATATATATATAATTAAATTTAAAATACAAATAAAAATTAATAATAAATTAATTAAAATAAAACATAATACATCTTTCAATAAATTTGATTGCATTAAAATTGGATTTTAGTAATGATTTAATCTATGTGTAATTTCTATTATAAAAAAAGTTAGTAGACAAAAATTAAAAAATAAAATCATTAAATAACAATTATTTTAGAGGTAAAAGTAATTAGTTATTATATTTAAAATTTATAAATTAATTTCTAATATTAGTTACTAAAGTTTTAGTTAATATTAATGTTTAAATTAATATATTTAATTCAAAATTAGAGACTAATTTAGCATCAATAATACTAATTAGCTAAAATCTTAGTAGAGATCAATTTAAATTCTAATTTAAAAAGTAATAATAATCTTTTATTCATAATAAAACCTATTTTTAATATTAATAATTTTTTGTTATAAAATAGTATCTAACTTAACAATATAGTGACTAATTATTTTTTTCTTTAAAACTGGTTGTTATTTAATGATTTTCTTCTAAACAAATTTATGATAATTTTTTAGGACTAAACAAAAATTATTTAAAGTTAATTCATCTCGCAATCATGTATAGATTAATTAAGTCCTTCATGTAAAATCAAACATATTAACAAGTTTATCGGGTATTTTTATGTGATTTTGAAAATTTTAATATATATAGTTGTGCATATTATAAATTAAAAAGTATTAAAATGTGTTCAACATTTTTACTCTTTTTTTTTTCATTCTATCAAGTTTATCATGTGTATTTTCTTTATTTAAAATCACTATAGAAATAGTATTGCTCTATAAATTCAATAGTATAATTATATTCATTGGTTTAGTTTCACACTATATACTAAACATTCCTTTTTGAGAAAGTAGGAGTGAGGAACAAAATTGGAGCAACAGATTGTTTGTTCCAAAAAGAGGATGTTGTAAAGTTTAAATAGAAAATAAAGTGTTGAAAATTATGATGTGAGTTTGTGTTTGAGAGAAGAGTTAACACTCACAAATATGGTTAGAAGAACTTAGGGGGTTTTCTAAATTTAGTTATAACTTGTAGCGGCTTAAAAGTTTATGCCTGCGTTGTGTGTGTGCAAGACACGCCTGCATCACCTTTGCACAACTTCATATTCTTTCATTCAACATCATTCATTATTCTAAACAAATAATTACCAAATTATGCGCGCCAGCTGCTCGATAAAAGACACCCTCTACACACACAACTTTTTGCATAATTCATTCATTCTGTCATTCAGGTTCAAGTATATATATGGATAATGATACTTACACGATATTTTTTTTATAATATTTGAATATTATTTACGTGTCATTTTGTAATTGGTTCAAAATTACTTCACAATCCATAATAATAATCATAAACATTGTTATGGACCAATCACAGAATGACACGTAGATGATGTTTAAATGTTGTTAAAAAAATGTTGTCTAAGTATCATTATCCTATATATAATACGAAAAGATGTAATTGAAGAAACTTAAAATGGAATAAATTGTGAGTAACTCTTCCAACTTCAAATATTAAAATTATAGGTTAAAAATAAATTATATTTAAACAATCATAAGTTTAAGAATGGTTAAGTTGAAAAGAATTTGTTTCTTTTTCTTTAATTGTAGGTCAAATTCAAATTGACTTGCTTAACTTACAAATTAAACAAGTTTGAGTTGAGTTCAATGGATTAACTTATAATCCATCAACAACAAATATTTGGTACTTTTTTACCTTGTTTTATAATTTTATTATCATAATTATTTATTATTTCTAATTATATAAATCAACAAATTGATATTTTTGTATTGTTTAATAATATTTGAATAGTTTAATTTGTTTGTTTATCAAAGTATATATATATATATATATATATATATATATATATATTGATATTTTAATTTTCAATTACTATATTTATAATAATGTTATACAATGTTTGGTCAAATAAATATACATTCTAATTGTATGATTATAAATAAAAAAAAAAAGTCAAATTAATTCACCTTGACCTTCATTATACTGTGATAAAAAATACGCAAAATAAGTTAAAATAACAAAACATTTTTAACTGCATCAATTCACCTAATTCACCATTGTCAAGTGAAATAATAAAATTTCTATATTACCAAAAGTTGAACATAATTAAATTAATTATTTTTAGGTCGATAATACCATTAGTTAAAAACTTGATACCATATCTCTTCTATAATTAGTTATCGGATTCAAATCTTCCAATTCCCAGAATATTTAGATCTCGAATATATTGACTCGAATAACACACTAATGTTACTGAACTCATGTTAGTATTACAGTGCATTAAATTACAGGCCTTTATTATAATTACGTTTTAATTCACATGATAAATCTAATAACAATAGTTAATATATACCATTTTAGAATTTCTCATTTCTCATAGTCCACTCACTCATCTTTAAATGTTTTTATTTCTCGTTCATTTTTTTTTTTAAGAATTTGGAACAAATTATTTATATTTTCAGGTTTCATATACAGTAAAAAAAAGGATATATAGGAGGGGTAACTATAGTAATGAAAAAATGTGTAAAATTACGAATATTTTTATTGTCTATTCACATGATCTATCAGTGTTGAAGATTTTGCTTAAATTAAATGAGAGTACGTTGGACGTAAGAAAAAATAGAGTAGGTAATTAGAAATATATTTAATTACACGAAACATATAATTACAATAAACGGTGATGCCGCAACATCCAGCTAGAAATGTTGCGTATATTATTCATGTAAAGTAGAAAATGAGAGAATTGTCAATTGATGGGGAATTGATTGGACAATTTACCATGATTTAGCTAATATATTAAGTATACTTAACACTTCATGTAAATTATTAGCTAATATATTATTAACTTAATTCTTACATATATACGGATAATAAATATGGGTATTTTAATTACCTCTTAGTTGATAGGTGGATATTTCCTATTTGTTAATCATTATCAATGATATAATTTGAATATTCTCAAAAATAAAAACATAAATATTTTTTCATGAATATTTGACAAGTAGTTAAACGGATAATAGAGTAGGTTATTCTAAACTAGATAATTCTAAACATGATAGATAACATATTGATACTACGATCATTTCCTAATTGAAAATATTGTAAAAATAAATATTCCATAACAAAATTGTGAATGCAAAACATGTGTCGCAATACGAAATGATAACTTTATAAAACAATTATAAATTAGTATGATTATGACAAAAAGAAGGACACTAGTCCGGACCCCTCTTTTTTTCATAGTACCTATTTAAATGGTTGCCGGTTACATATATTTATTATATTAAAAAATTAAAATAGAAAATTGACATTCAATAATAATAATTCACATTTGACAATTAATTTCTACCAATCAAATACATATTTAGAGAGTATTGTCGTATGTGTTTCTTAGTTTTAATTAACAAATGTAAAGTGAGAATTCAAACCTATAAATGTTAATATTAGTTGAATAATTATAAATAAATGAAAGTGGAGAAAGGTAAATTTTTTTAGAAAATATAAAAGTTTGACTACATGACCTTCGTATATCCTATATGGATAATGATACTTAGACAATATTTTTTTGACAATATTTGAACATCATTTATGTGTTATTGTGTGATTAATCCAAAATTACTTCACAATCAATAATAATAATCATAAACATCACCATGGACCAATCACACAATGACACATAGATGATGTTTAGGCAAAAAAATGTTGTCTAAGTATCATTATCCTGTTATATATTTGATTAATTAAAAAAAATGTTGTCTAAGTATCATTATCCTGTTATATATTTGATTAATTAGAAAAAATGGTTTAGGAAAAGGAATAAAGGAAAGACAACATGCAGTTGTCGAAACTACAAATGTGAAGAAGCACAAAGTAGGGATACGTATCGTACTACCTACAACTAGCACCCCACCAATAATTTCCCCCCAAAATAATTGAGATAGATAGCAGAATCTATATAATTGTCAAAAAAAACAATTAAAACTTATTTTCTCATAATAATACTTTTCACCACTCAAAAACAAAATAGTTCTACCAAATCAATTTATAATATAAGGTTTCCATTTCTATACCGTAAATTAACTTTTATTTTTAGTTGATATAAATTTTCAATAATATTAAAAAATTCTTGAAAATTTTGCTTTAACTCTGCTAATGATTAATTTTATTAATTTTCACATGTATTATTAAAATAAAATATACGCGATCATTCTTAAAAATCAACCACAGTATTTAATCACGTCAACCGTAACCATTGATGGAAATCAAACAAAGAAGTTGAAACTATTGTGTTAAAGCTATAATTTATTTATTGTCCTATATGAAAATATATGTTTATTGTGTAGGAGATCCTACCTTTATTAGAGTAAAATCAAATTATAACATATATAAATGAATTCGAATCTTATTTTATGAGATTTATATATTTTAGTAACATTGGTTGTTTTTAAATTATCATATTATCAGTCTAGATTTATTGTTTTTTAAATCTATCGTACTATCATTAATATTTAGTATGATATTTGAAATATAGATATTCTTCAAAGAAATAGTATATATATAAAAATAAAAGTATAATATTATGTATTATTAATTTTGTAGGTGGTGACCAATCTCATTCTTCTTCAAGCTCATTGTCAAAGCCACGATAGCTTGCCTCCTTTTGTTGCGGTATAGTTCTTGCGATGAGCAGGGCCACCAAGAAGCTCCTCCTTCTCGCTTGTAAGAGCTTTGTACAAGATCGTATTCATGCAAAACCCTTCTGACACTATGTCTCTTTGTCCTCTCTCTCATTATCATCATCATCATCATCATCCCAAACCCCATTCATGTGTTAAAGGTCACTTCCAACATGACATTCTATGGGATTTCGATATTAGGGTTAGTTCCTACTTATCCCAAAATATATCATTTCAGTTCTTCATATCTTACAAAATCATACTTTCTACATTTTCTAAATTTTAATATATAACCCATATGAAATATTCTTGTTCACGGATTAAAAAGCTTATTAGTATAATAATAAATAATATTTTAAATGATGACAAATATTCAGTTGAAAAGAAAAATACAAGATGAACGATAAGAAAACAATCAGAACTTGCATTCTCAAAATTTATTGTTGTCAGAGCCTAATTTTATTTTTCCCATGGAGTATATATAACTCACATGTTACATGCTAAGAAAATTGCTTTGAGTAAAACATCCATTGCAATTTGAAATATTAGAGAACAATAATTAGGACAGATACGTGATATTTATCTCATCCTTTAAAAATGATAAAAATTGGATTAACAACGGAAATAACATTTGGGCTCATCTTATTATATGCTAATCAAAACAAAATTCTATG
The DNA here is from genome assembly GCF_000741045.1 of Vigna radiata var. radiata. Classification (NCBI taxonomy): domain Eukaryota; kingdom Viridiplantae; phylum Streptophyta; class Magnoliopsida; order Fabales; family Fabaceae; genus Vigna; species Vigna radiata. The sequence continues at coordinate 8,536,079 of NC_028352.1, read as the reverse complement.
GTTAAGAACTAGAATTAAGTCTCACATGGAAATTTTATTTAATTGTCTACCTACATTATTACCTTCAAACAAAGAAGTGAAATGATACTTTGACACGGCTTTTTTTCTTTTACACTCAAATAACACGGTGAGTCTCATCTTTTCCAATATTTATTAAAAGCAAAAGGTTAATTTTGGAAGAAAAGCTTCACAAATTCCTTGCCATTTGAATGTATTTGTCACATAAGCATGTCAACGTATCAGAACTCAACAAAAAACGTGATGTATGACTCATGATGATCATAGGTCCAACTTACTTCATTTATTCCTTTTTTTTCTCCTACCTCAAAATGTACTTTTACGAGATCATACGATCAATCTTTACTTATATTTATAATAGTTCTATTAGATAGAGGATTATTTCCTAAAACATAAATAAGAAGAACTTGAAGAAAAACGTTTGTTATTTAAAAGATCTGTGACAAGATCTAAAATCAAAACAGTCTCCTTGAATCTTATAATGCTATTTGAAAGAGATCATTTAAAGAATATAAAAAGATCATGAGTACAATCGAAAAATAATTTAGGAAATTAAATATATTTTTTTTTAATTTTACTTTGTGTTTGTTAGACAAACCAATCTCATTAGACAAAAAATTTACATATGTGATTTATATTTTATTATTTTTATGATTTTTGAGCTTTGAATTTTAATGTAAACACTTTTGAGTCATAATTAATTAATATATATATATATATATATATATATATATATATATATATATATATATATATATATATATATATATATATATATATATATATATAACGTTCATATTTAGTGACAACCACACAAAAAAAAAGAGATCAATTGAACCTAGTACTTGCTTTCATTACAGAGGTCTTTTTCATCACAATATATATTGAATGGTTTGGAGATATTTTGAAGACAATTTTTAAAGTGGATGTAACTTCATTGTAAGCAAAAGTTGTGGCTAAGCCTCGTGAGTCGTGTTATGGTTTATGTTCCAGCCAAAACGTACCTCTACACTAATCATGCATGGCCAAAACATTCTACTAAATTTTATAAAAAGTATATATTTTATGCATTTTAAATTTTCTCACTTTACGTTGTAAAAAATAAAAATCTCGAGTCTAAACAAAGTTACGTTCTTATTCTATCTTACCTACATTATATCTTCTCTTAATTATTTTAAAATTTAAAACATATTCTTAGGAATATAAAAAATTTCTTTTGTATATTCGTTCAAAGCCATGATATCATGTTTAAAAAAGATTTATAATCGATCGTCACAACATGATGGCATGATTTAAAGTAAGATATTAAACTAGGTTGTTTAGAAAGTGATTGAGAGTAAATTATTGTAAAGGAATTATTGTATGAGAAGTGATTGAGTGTAATATTGGCTTAATTAAAAGGTAATATGTAAAGCAGATAAACGATGGCTAAAAGGAGTTGGGAGAACTTTTTGGTGATTTCCTTAACTAATATTGTTGGAAGGGATATTTACAACAAGATATGGTGGCTGGTGAGATAGATTGATAGTTGGTTGTTGTTGGTTGCAGACAAGTTGTTTTTTAAGATATGTGAAATCTATTGTTAAAAGTTTCACGTCGACTAGATTTAAGGTCAAATTATAATATATAAGTAAGGAAAATGATATTTTAACACTAATTTTTGACACTATCGTGTCAAAATGTGATTGGACGATTTCAAATTAAAAAATGTTGAGGTAAGGACATATTTGGAAGAGAAAAACCAAAGTTTTTTTTTAATTTAAAATCGTCCAACCACATTTTGACACGTGTGTAGTGTCAAAATAATGTCAAAAAATTAGTGTTAAAATATCATTTTCCTATAAGTAATGTGTAAATCTTACTTTACAAATCGAGTTTATAATAATGAGTTAACATTAATTTGGCTTTTATCAAATCATTGTACATTAATATAAATCTATCCAATTTCAAATATTATTATAGTCCATAACTTCTATTTTGACTATAATGAAGTCATTTTCACATACCATGACTTACAATAAAACTTGTAATAACAAAAAAAAATACTGATTCTTTTATTTTAAAAAAAAATACACCAAATGATACATTTACTCACAACTTTTTGTAATAAGATTTTGGATTTGTTCATACTTTTTGAATTAAAAGGTTAATCTTACACCGATATATAATTTTAGTGGTTGTTTCTATTTAAGTGGATGAAATTTTCAAATTTAATGGAATTTGGCGATTTGTGTAAGAAGAAATTAAGAGGTTTGGAGAAATGATATTTTAGGCACTTTTAATAACATTTTAACATAAAATAAAAAGATTATGTTTATCATGATGTTAATTTTTATGAAAGTGTTATATCAGTTAGGTCCAACATCTAATCAAATTAAGGTATTACAAAACCCTTAAAACTATCAGATCATATATGTCTTTCTTGTTTGACATTACTGTACTCAAACTTTAACACTTTGAAAGATTACAAAATTTTCATGAATGTTAAAATACATCATATCTTAAGAAATCATCAATATTCACAATCCTAACGGAGATAGAAAAATGCTTGACAAAGTAAATAAAATGTATCAGATGAAACTTTTTTCTATCCATTTAATTAAAAATTAATCAAGTTATTATTATCATTATAATATATATATATCATAAATAATAAAAATATTAAAAATACTTTTCATAATAAAAAATAAAAAACTAAAAGAAGATTTTTAAATAAATAGTTAGTTTCTAACAAGGAGAATTTCGTATTTTATATTGTTCTTTTACTAATAAAAGTTAAAAATAAGATATTGAATTTAGTGTCCACTTTACTTCACGATGTAGCATAATTTTTTTATAATGTCTATGATAGAATTCACATGAGATTCCATTTACGGTTTTCATAATGTAAGTCTATCCGTATTTGACTTTTTGTTGTCAATTTTTAATGAATATTGAAATTATTTTTTTTTTTAATTTGACCTAATTTAATATTTAAATTTAAAAGCATGTGAATTTTGTTAAGTTTATTTTATGTTTTAATTGCGGTTTTTAGTTAATATATTTAAATTATTTAAATAGTGTAAATAAATCAAATGTTATCATTAAATGTATTTGAAATGTCAAATAAATTTAATATAATTTTGTTAAAAAAATTAAATTCACATGTGTTATGAGACTATATTTGGTCAAAGTTTTAAAAATTGACTAATTTTAATTTTTATTGAAAGTTAAAGAAAAAAGATATATTTAATTCTTATTAATATTTATATTTGTCATTTTTGTCTAATTCATAAGAACTAAAAAAAACTCACAAAGTTGAAAAAAACTAATAAAAAAGTTTAGAGGACCAAAATAGTAATAAAAGTTTTATGGATAAGGAATAACTTATGGGTTAGTATGTATGAATTTGTCTTAGGTTAAAATAGACATGTTAGACTAGGCATAGGATGACTCAATTCTATTATTTAGCTCGAATTAGCTCAATTCCACCATTTAATTCCGGCTAACTCACATCGACCTTTGGCTCGTGTTGACACTGCTCAACCTTCCTTTCAACTCGATTCGACCTTCAACTTCAACTTCAACAAATTTGGTTCCACTCGTTCGATATGGGCCAACTTGACTCTACCTTGGCTAAGTTGTCTTGTTCCAACCTTTGATTCTTGTTGACTCAACGTAACCATCAATCTTGAATGGCTCCTCTCAACTTTCGACCCTTACTCAATTTTCTTGAACTTCAACTCTTGTAACTTTTTCTTAAATTTTGATCTAGACTATTTATCTCGACTTTCAACCTTGGCTACTCAACTGAACTTTTAGTTTGGATTGACTAAGCTCAAGTTTTAGTGTATAATAACTCAACTTCACTATCAATTTAGGTTGATTCAGCTCAGTTTTCAATCTAGATCAATTCAACTCGACTTTCTATTCTCACTCAATATATTATATTTAAAATTAATTAAAATTTTTAATAGATTTAAATCCACTTTGCCACTAACCTTAACTTGCTTTAAGATCGAGTTTTGAATCTGAACCTTTTTAATTCATAGATCAATAAACATAAAGTTTATTTAAAAATAGATGGAAACTAACTTATAAACGATGTGTGAGATTCACACATCTATTAATATTTTACAACAATAATAAGAAATTGTTAAATTGTTAACAAATGTCAAAATTAACTTATGTCCTTGCAAATTAATTAAAAAAAATCTATCTAACTCAACTTGTAATATAAAAAAAGTACATAACTCAACTATGTGGACAATAAATTAATAGATTTTCTAATAATTAACTCAATTTATATAACCAATTAAAAAAAATAAATGTAAATAAAAAACTATATACATGCCTTAAATATTATAAAATATCTTATAATATTTTATAATATAATAGCTTATTATCATATTTTATTATTTTTCAAAATATTATAATAATTTAATTATTTAATATCTCTAAATATAATACTTAGTTATTCTCAAACAATAAAATCTGTTTATATCGAGATAGAAACAAAAATTTTAAACATTCTTCCTTTATGGAAAATTCAAGATAAATTAATAAAAAGTCCTATGAACAAGTAAATAAAAAGTTCCACTGACAAATAAATCGAATCACGTCGTGAAAAACATTTAGACATTGTGACTTCTTTTTATTCGTTACCTTAATTATATGATTCTACTTTACGTATTACTCTCATATTTAATTAGAACTATCAAAACGGGTAATTTAGCTTGATTTATCACAAGTTAGTTATTTAGTGAGTCAATTTAACTTGTCTCATTTATAGATGAGTGGAAAAAATTCGAATTCGACCCGACCCGTCATAGGTTGATGGATTAAACGGATTGGTTCTCTGACTCATTTAATTATAAGTTTTTTACAATAAAAAATTACAATTTTTTTTAATTCAAATCTAAATAAGTGTCACACTAAAAATGATTTAAATTTCATAAACAATTCAAAATAAATAAAAAAAGAAGAAGTATCGTACAATCCAAATGTGATTCAAAAACATGTACGAAAGGCGAACAAGTAAGTTTTTTAATATTGATATTTTTTGTATCACTTATCCATTTATAATATTAGAGTCTTGAATAAATAAACTTATAATATTTTTCTCGAAACATCTTCTTCTTTATCATCATCTATAATATAATGAAAAAAATGCTAACTAATAATATTAAAACATAAAATAATAAATAATTAAATTAAATTTAGTGGGTTAACGAGCCAATCTGGCTCACCATGTGTTCAATCCGGTAAGCTGGATTCTAAGTAAGTCGGATTGAAAAATAACCCTATAAAAAAATTACATTTTTTTCAAATCGAACCCAACTCAAACCCGTGGTGAGCCGGATTGGGCCGCAGGTTATAACCCATTTTAACAACACTATATTTAGGGTGTTACTCCCTCCACCTCCACCCCTTGCTCCCTCCACCTTCCTATTTTACCCTTCAGTACAATTTTATTTTTAGAGTTAATATTTTTTAACTTCTACTCACTTCAATCCCTTATGTGAATGTGATGGTCTTGTTTATGCTTAACCAACAAGCATTTGTTATTGACAATCATCCTATTTCTTTCTCTCTTCAATCTCATCACCCAACACAACCATTTTAATGGTGGACCCATGTTTCTATGTTTCATTTTCTTCTGTCTCTCTCTGTTTTTTATGCTTCTTTCCATTGTTGTATCTTTTGAACTTTCTAATTGTTTACGAAGAGTTAAACAATCTCACATAAAAAAAATGTTAATACATGAGGAAGAAAAATATGTCGCAATGTGTCAGAAAAAATATTGTGGAGGATAGTTAATTTTATAAAAAAGTTGAAACATTTTATATAATCATTTAAATAAGAAAATTAAAATATTGAAATTTTAAAACTTTAAGGGAGAAATTTGATCATTTAAATTTTAAATTATAATTAAATAGTAAGAATTTTGAACTTTTGAAAATTTTTAATTAATTCATGTATACATTTTTATTTTTTTTATTTCGTTATCGTTTTGAAATTGAGATACAAATACTTTAACACATTTTACTAACAATAATGAATATTTCTCTCAGGTTAACAATGGATTGTGGTTAATTTCCATATTTATTTTGAAATCATTTTTTTTACCAACATTAATGATATATGTTTCTATTGATGTCATTTAGAATTTTTTTATCAATGTCAATAAAATTATATTTTAATGATGTTAGTAAAAAAATATTCATTATTGTTAGTCATGAAATATATCGTTGCACCGTCAAATGACCACCACAAACACCTTGTACCTTCGCATCACGAAAAGTCACACCACTACACCACGAAACCAAACGGATATGGAGACAGAATTATGGAGAAGAACCAAACAGATGTAAAAAAGAGAAATAAGAGTTGGGAGATGAGAAGAAAGAAATCTGGTTAGAGTTAAAGGGGATGTGAATCTAGAAAAAGAGAAGAAAAGTGGGAGGTGAGACTACGTCAATCAAAATGAGTAAGTAAAAATAGTAAAAATTTAGGACTTCAAAAAAAAATAAGATTAAAATAAAAAAAAACTACTTTTGTAATTAAATTTTTTTTATGAGAATTGAGGAGTTGGAAGGAGAAGGGGTGGAAGGAGCAACACCCCTATATTTAATATTTTACCCAAATTTTTTGACCAAGCTATTCAGATCAGATAAGTAAAACTTAAATGTATTAGTAATTAACTATTAGTTTAAATTAAATTATTTTTTTATTTAGATGTCATTTTATATTTAAATATGAATTTTGTTAAACTAAACAAACACACATGATTTCAGAGTGACATATAGTTATTACGTTCAACCATTAGATCTTTTCCATAATATCATTAAAAAATGTGAAATATATATTTTGTTGCTATATTGAATTAGATTATATTCCTAATTATTTCAGACATTGCTCTACTTAAGTTGTATTAACAAATTAAATCAGTTGATGCCAATATTTTAATATTATGAATTAAAATATAAATCAAACATTTACTAATGTGTATTTCAACCAGATAAAAAAATGTCTTTTGGTCTATATTTTTTTAGTATCATCCTTTATTTAAGCTTCCTGCGTATTTTCCTTCCTTATGCCACTAAATTAAATTTCGAAAATTTTATTAAAAATATAATCCTTAATTTAGTTATAAATTTATATTTATGTATTACAAATTGAATCATAATGCATTTTTTATATGTAATGTATTATAATATAATTACTTATTTCATTTATTATGAATTTGCTTATATAAAATAAATATCTAATTTCATATTTTATTAAAACACATAGGTTACTTTTTATTTTTTAATGTTTTTTATGGGTGTTGCTCCTTCCACCTCCTCAAGTGGGACCTGCATCTCCTCACTATTTTAATTTATTTCAAAAATATTCTACACCTCTTCACTATTTTAATTTATTTCAAAAATGTTTATATATATGTGTGTTTTTTTTTACATATAATATCTATAATTTTTGAAATAAAAGAAAATAGTAAGGAGGTATAGAATATTTTTGAAATAAATTAAAGGTTTAATAGTCAATTTAGTGCCCACTTTGGTTGAAAAATCTCAATTTATTCCCTCATTATAAAAGTGTTTTACATTAGTCCTAACTTTTAAAATAGTGGGTCAGATTGGTCCCTTTCGTTAAATATAAGTTAACGAAATTAATGGATGATGATGTGACACAACTTAAAGCTGATGTATTAGTTGGTCCCTCATTAGCTTTAAGTTGTGTCACATCATTATCCATTAATTTCGTTAACTTATATTTAACAGAAGGGACCAATCTGACCCACTATTTTAAAAGTTAGGACTAATTTAAAACACTTTTATAAAGAGGGACTAAATTGAGATTTTTCAACCAAAGTGAGGACTAAATTGGCTATTAAACCTAAATTAAAATAGTGGGGAGATACACGTCCCATTTGAAGAGGTGAAGGGAACAACACCCTTTTTTTTTTCTTTTTTTTTTTCTTGTTTCTAATTTTATTCTATTACTGTACAATAGTCACATTTTGTCTGATTCTTGGCCCAATAGACCCCAATAATTGTTGCAGTCAACACAACTGAAAATCAAGTCCAAATCCTAGTCAGTGAAATTTATCTTTATAAAAATTTAAAATACTTTGTAATAAAATATCCTTTGGTCAAGATTTATTTTTAAGCATTCCTACCCTTAATTAATCTATTTTCGGTCTATATATTAAAAAAAATTAGTCAACACAATCAAATCAAATGTCAAAATAATTAACCTCAACCAATAACATTTAAGGTAATATTAACATTAATTCAAAATTAATGTATTAGAAACTTAATATCTTTAATGAAAAAAATATATTATAAGAATAAAAAAAATTGAATTCAATTTTTTAATTTTTTTTAACTAAATTTGGTTCTTCCTAAAACTTTAAAAAATAAATAAAAATTTTGTCTAAAACTTTAATACATTTTTTTTCAAACTAAAAAAAATGAATATAATGATTTTAACTCTTAATTTATTTTTATTTGTCAAATATTTAAGTTATAAATGTCATTTTGAAAAATACATTTAACATTAAAAATACATTTTAAAATTTAAAAACCAATGTAACAAAAAAAATAAAAAAATCGCTTTTAATCCTGATTTTTATGAAAACAAATATTAAGAAGGTGATGAATTTAAAAATGGAGGTTTGAAAAATGCATCGAGCATTGAAGTGTTTTAGGTGGTCACGAGGCAAATGCTTGGTCACCTACCCAACCCACGCTGCTATTAGTTTGTTTGATCCAACAACCCTTTCTTCCTCGTAACGATTTTTCCATGACTCTGCTGCCAGCTCTTGCTATCTTCTTCCTCTTCGTTGCTCTCTACTGTGGGCTGGACCCCTTCCACCACAGCCCAATAGCCCATTTCCCGGAATTCCAGACCAAGACGGTCGACCTTCCCCCATGGTCGGACATTCCCACCGACCAAGACAAACATAATCTGTTGCAGAAGTCCGAGATTAAGTTCCTGAACCAGGTCCAGGGACCAGAGAGCATTGCTTTCGATCCTCTTGGTCGTGGCCCTTACACTGGTCTTGCTGATGGAAGAATCGTCTTCTGGAACTCTCACTCTTGGCTTGACTTTGCCTATACCTCTCCCAATAGGTACTACCTCACTTCACTCCCTCACTTCTACTACACTACTGTTCTTAACTAGGTTTATAAAAATCTTCAAAATTCCCAATTTAAATTGTCGTTTTCTCTTGGTGGATTACGTCATTGTTTTTACCCTTCTTTCTTTCCTCTGCCGTTCAAGCAATCTTGTTATGCATGAACTAACATGATCTCAGATCTCGCAGGACAGTTTTATCAATTGAATTGTATGGTTTTATGCATTTTATATGATAAATACTTTTTTATTTTACAGGTCCTGTTTTGTTGGGTTTAGTTAATATCTTAACATGCTTCAGAGAGTCATGAGGTAGAACCTTAAGAAAGTTTATTATTTATTAATCCTCGGTTAGGGATATTTTGATTAGAGATAAAATAAATTTATAAAATATAAGTACAAAATTTATTTTATAAACGTATAGTTGAGTTAGCATTAAAATTAATTTAAGTAACTAGTTATTTTATAATAGAAAAATGTTTTTTAGTTTAGCTATTGAAAATATCAAATGCAGACGGTGGTTTGACGCAACTCTGTGGGATTTTTTTATCCAACTGGATGATTGTGTTTGAAATGCATAAGAAAAAAAAAGAATATTTAGATCTAAGAATGTCTATTTAGAAACAGCGGAAGAGCCTCCTTTTGCAAACTTTGTATTATAATATTGTTGGCTTTTTAAAGAGACATGTGAGTTTAAACTGACTTTGTTACAGTAACAACTTGAATCTTATAATATGTTACACGTGTTAAAGTTGAGGATGTTGGAAAGATTTTAATAAAAGGTGGTTATCTAGGCTTTTATGACTCAATTTCCTCCGATATCATTGTTTATATATATATATATTTAGAGTCTTTTTTTCTCTTTTTTCAGTATTTTGTATTTTGGGCTTTATTAAAACTTAAACAATTCATTAGATGCACAAACTTTAGAGTGTCACTGGTCATTGATCCATTGAGCTCGTAATCTGAATAAAATTAGTAATAGTAAATATATTAAATTAACGACAGAGGAACCGAGCCAGTAATTCGGGTGTGCCACAATTATTTTAATATAGGAATATTAAAAACGTTGGAATATTTGGGGGTGACTATGCACCTGTGGGTCACCCCGTTCCTTTGACGCTGTGAAAATAAGTTTTTCTAACGATGAAAGGTTTGTAACTTAACAGCCTATTTCAAATCCATCATAGCTGCATTCATAGATGAATGGCTTAATTGGATGAAAATCTATCAATTCTTTACCTGAAGATATTAACAGAACTATCAATGCAAGCCTTTTTTTCCCTAGTCTCATATTTTCTACCCCACATATCATATTCCATGATACTGTTGTGAAACGCTACCTTCTTGTGACATGATTGATGGACCTTACATGCCAGTGTCATTTTCTATTTAAGTTTAAGCACAAATCTTTAGCATTGGAGTGATGACTAAATGTTAACCTTTTCCCTCGTCCAGATTGTGGCTAAGTTTGCATACAATATCGTTTCCACTGTATGGTTATGATTTGTTTCTAAACACAGGTCGGAGATATGTAATCCAGTAGCATCTGCAACCCCATTTAGTTATGTGAAGACTGAGCATATCTGTGGAAGGCCTTTAGGGCTCAGATTTGACAAGAAAACAGGTGATTTGTTCATTGCTGATGCATATTTTGGGCTCTTGAAGGTGGGGCCTGAGGGTGGCTTAGCAACATCTCTTGTAACTGAGGCTGAAGGGATTCCACTGAAATTTACTAATGATGTTGATGTTGATGGGGAAGGGAATGTTTATTTTACAGAGAGCAGTGCTCATTATCAGAGGAGGTAGGATTTTGATCGTTATTAGAGTTGCAAGTTTCTATTTTGTCACCGTTTTGGATAAAAGTATTCTATCATAATTATAATGTACCACTGCTGAAAAGGGAATACTGATATCATAATTAGGAATCTTGAACTTGTTGCCACGCATCACATTATAGCAGTGTTACATTAGTATTTGTCAATGGAGGTGTGGGCATGATATTATTGGGGAGTGTTATACACGTTAGTCAATAACTATAAATACACCATTTGGTTATTTTTGTTTCTAAATCATACTCAGTTTAAAGAAATGATATGTTATTGTTTAAAATGCTTGTAAAGGTTATTATTGTTGGAGTTTGTGGGTATCCTACATTTTATAGAAATGAGAAATTTGAATAATATAGGAGAATGATCCAATCTACTACCTCAGGGCTTGGAATTTTGAAATGCTTATACTGAATTGTTTCATCTGTTTTGTTCTGGTGATTCTGACATAATTGTTGTACAGGAATTTCCTTCAACTGGTATTCTCTGGGGATGATAGTGGCAGGGTTTTGAAATACAACCTAGCCACTAAGGAAACCACTGTTCTTTTTAGGAACATTCAATTCCCAAATGGCATTACCTTAAGCAAGGATGGATCCTTCTTTGTCTTGTGTGAAGGGGTTGTTGGCAGGTGAATCTAATATATCATATTTCAGCATGTTCTGTGCTAATCTTTTATGTAGAATTTCTTATATGCTCTTAAAGCAAGAAAAGTTTCTGGCTTTTTTTTTTTGTTTCACAAAGGGATCTTGTAATATTTGATCTTTAACCAAGCTGAACGACGCCATGTGATTCATATAGTCAACCTCATCATCAATGTGTTTTCCACTTGACGAAACACAAAATCGAAATGCTACACTTCTAATTACAAAAAACTTCTCTTGCTTTGGAGAACCTATGAATTTCTCCCAATGTTTGTTATTTACCTTTACATGAGCATGCTTTATACTCAATTGGGCATAAGAAATTTAGTACTTATTTACTCAAAGCCTGATACTAATATATCTCTCTAGGTTGCAAAGGATGCAAATCCAGTTTATTTATTGTTGTTGTCAGCTGATGGCAATTACTTCTATATCTGAATTCAAGTTACTGCAAAAGTCACCTTCTCAAACCATTTCCTGTTTTGTAGGTTACGTAAATACTGGCTGAAAGGAGAAAAGGCTGGGACTTCAGAGATTTTAGCCACTCTACCTGGATTTCCTGACAATGTGAGAGTCAATGAAGATGGTGATTTTTGGGTAGCTCTTCATTGTAGAAGGTATATGTATCCATACTATATGGGTCTGTACCCAAAGATAAGGAAAATCATACTCAAGCTTCCTATACCATTAAAATTTCATTACATGCTACAAATAGGAGGTCACCAACATGCAGTAGTTATGAAGTATAGCCCTGAAGGTAGAATTTTGCAGATATTGGAGGACAGTGAGGGGAAAGTTGTTAAAGCGATAAGTGAAGTGGAGGAGAAGGATGGTAGACTATGGATAGGAAGTGTTCTCATGCCTTTTGTTGCAGTATACAACTTGAAATGAAGCTCTTTAGATTCTCTTTGCTAGGTTGACTTGGCAATTAAAGAGGGTTTTGATTCAATATTATCAATAATGAGTCTTAAATTCCTGGTTTGAAATTGAAATGTTGTAACGAGTTTTGCTTCCACGTTACCATTACCGTGGTTGGTGGTGTTTACATTGATAAACAATTTTACTTTTATACGTGGATACTGGTGTTTTCATTGATTATCAAAATGAAGAATGTATACCAAAATATTACTTTGGTTTGGTTTGGTTTGATATTCGAAATTGTCTATATATATGATTTGTTCTTCGATGAACTTAGCTGCAACGGAAGTAGTATGCTAGCCAGAAGATTGAAAGTAAATATTATTGGAACGGAGTGTTTGGTTAAGAAGATAGTAAAAATGCGGATTTGTTTGAAAGTGGGCAAATTCTTCCGGCATCTCCATAATTTTCGTCCTGTACTCTATATCTGAAAATTAAAAATAACTCTATATCTATGTAATTTGGATGTGTTTTTTTTTTAAGATTTTCAAATTTCACAATTTAAAAAATAAAACTTTTGAATTATCTAATACAAAAGTTATTTTTTCTTAACCCTTTTCAACTTTTGAAAGTTATTTTGCATGAAAGTTATTTTTAATCTTCAGATTCAGATTTGGATAATCTGAAAGTCAATGACATTTGGGTATTATTTTGTACAAGAAACAGAAGGATATTTTGCATAATTTGGAAATTTAAAAAAAAAAAAATAGCTTATGAAGTGTGCAATCGGGATATTAATTATTTGTGGCTTCTGAATTGTGTATTTCAAACGTATTTTTTTTTAAGAAAATAATGCATAATTTAGAAGCTTTTAAATTGTATAATTTGAAAATCATTTTTCACTTTTTTAAAAAGAACTACTTTTTGATTATGTATTTGGAAAAATATTTGTCACTTCTAAATTGCACAATATAAAAAAGACAAAATGAAAATTTTATATTCATGGGAGTGTAGATGAAAATTTGGAGATGTTGGAAGAAGTTGCATTGAAAATATTGTCCATTATGAGATGACATTTAGGTTTTCTCTTCTTGCACCCCATTATTATTAACTACCTGGTATAAAAATTGGAAAAAACTAGAATACCCCTTTTAACTGCATCACGCTTATGTTACTCGTAATCATTGCTGCTATAACCATTGTCATCGTTGCTATAGTCATGGTCGATGTTGTGTCATCACTATTGTGCATTTGTTTTTTTGTGTACTTTGTGAGAGGAAGAAGAAAAGAGAAGGCTCATTTTGTAAAAAAACTCGTTACGAAAGCTATTAATTATGTTCCAAAAAGTGTAGTCTGAAATTTTTGTTATAAAAAACTCATCTCGAAATGCATTTATGTGTTATGAAAAACTTGTTCTACGATGTTTTATATATATTTCAAAAAGTTTATTCTTGTATTGTATGGTTAGATAGTCATACTATATGTGATTGTCTCGAAGGAGATATAAGAAAGGAATGATCGGCCGAATATGTTAGAATTTACCATATGTCACAAAATTTGAGTGGTGTACCAATGGAAGATTGGAAACTGAACGGCCGTCTTCCAGCAATGACCATCCTAAAACATCACTTCAAATAAAAATTATTGATAAACATTACTTAGTGGGTAACAGAGCCCTGATTAGGATTTCTCTAATATCGGACCCATCTTAAAACTTATAAATAGAGGTCAAAGATAAGAAGATAGGTGATTGCATTTATTATGAATTTGAGATTTTGTCGTGACTCCTAATCGGGCTGATTACTAACTTAAGCGTCGAAGTGTTTTTGGTATATGCACCAGGATGGTTTGGAGTACAAGGAAGGAAGGATTTTGGCTAAAAACATTCAAAATTACTTAAGCTAACTTGAAGTAAAGTGTGAATGTGTGTTTTGTGGAGATACTCGATCCTACACCTAAGACAATTCTAAACAAAATTGGTTTTGGAAAGCATTTAACGAATTCTCGAAAACTTATTATAGAAATTATATTATGAAAGCTTATTAAAAAAATTATCATATATATTTTGAACAATATATTCCAAAAAAAAATTCAAAACAATTATTTTTGAAGGTCAATTTTCCAAAAGTCAAAATAATATTTTAAGAATTATGGAGATAGAGGAAGAAAAAAACTTATTGAGAAAAAATCATGTGTATATGGATTATATCCAAGCTTTAATTTGAACACTTTAACACTTTTTTTTTCCTTGATTTTATCTTGTTTACTTTATTAATTTGTTCTATATTATTTTTATTTTCAAGCTAAAACATGGAACTGTGTATAAGCATAATGTAGAGTAAAGTAGTAATATATAAAAGAAAAGTTAAATATGTTTTTAGTTTTTATGGTCTTTACACATATATTATTGTTATGTGGTGGTGTTTGTGGTTTGACTGTATCTCAACATCAAGGAATGCTTTTGTTTGAATTCTTATGAATTCAAATTGAAATTGAAGGCTGGTGTATTTGTGAAAATAAAAAGTGTTGAAGAATATTGGTGACATTAATAAATTTTGTGGTGAAAAAAATGTTTTGTTTTTTTATTATGATAATAAATCAACATTAAGGAATGCTTTTGTTTGAATTCTTATGAATTGAAATTGAAGGTTGGTGTGTTTGTGAAAACAAAAAGTGTTGAAGAATACTGATGACATTAATAAATTTTGTGGCCAAAATAAGGTTTTGTTTATTTTATTATAATCATAAATTGGAGATTTTTTGGGATTTAAGTTCTTACATGTTGGTTTGGCTAGTGGTTAATTCAGTGTTGTGTGATGAAATCTCAGTGTTGTACATCTAGATCTACGTGAGGGAATTCTGGATCAAAATGTACGACATTATCTTTTTCATAGTTGGGACAAAAACTTTATAGTTATGGGGAAAGGTTGTTGCTTCTAAAGCAAACAACATGAAGGACAATGTAAAACAATTTTGGTTTTATGTGTTTTCCCTTGTCATTCATATCCAATAATTATGTTTAATGTTGTAAAAAAGAAACAATATTACATTGTTAAACGATTCCAACAAATTGTTCACTAGCACACACAAGGCATGAACTAAAGGCATGGTTGCAACAAGATTTACGAGGAATTGCAACTAACCATTTATATGCATGTGGATTTACCCTTTTAAAGTCCTTATTTTTTTTCTTAGTATTTGTAGTGTGTTGCTTTTGAAACTCCTATCGTAAGATGTTGAACGAGTGTTCCTCTACCAAAATTCTTCTTATAGTTGTTGTAGATGTATCTTGAATAAAACCTATGTTCAACTCCTTCAAGAATTCAATAAAAACTTGTGTAAATGTTGACAAGTAATACAAAAGTAGTTGTTGTGTGCTACTAGGTATAACATTCAATTGTGATTAAAGTATTCATAAAATGTTATTATAATACCTTTTGCTATTCATAAATGAAAATCCAATTATTGGTTTAGACATCCCTAACGTCGTGTAGTAGCAATGTTAGTTAAACCACAAACACGAGTAATCTTCTTTTCTCCTCGACTTCAACTTCAATAACCTCACCATTTAAACCAACAATCTCTTCATACCCAATCACAAAATTTGGACCTTCACCCTCAATACCACGACCATCATCCACATTCACTCCTTGAATTTTGAAAACTTCAACTAGTTTAATTATGTAAGTTGAACTAACATTAGGCTCTACATACATATAAACATTCTCTTTATTGTATTTTGCATAGTTAGCCAATTTCATAAAATCCTCATTTGTACCCAGTTGCTTCAAATTTTTATTTATCATATCTCCTTTGGCTTCTACCAAATCTTCACCCCACTATCATATTTAAAAATACATTCATTATCCCTAATGATTCAAAATGAGACCATATATCAAGATCCACTCCTTGCACAACATGTTTCTCCTCCATAACGTAACCTGTTATACTTTACAAACTTTTTCATGTGATTAAAAACTATCAAGAAACCTATATCGATGAGCCTTAATCCCTACCAGAGATGAAGAACTTCAATAAGAAATAAACATGTTTAGGAGGCAAGTTTCTTCACCTTCCTTCTTTTACTTAGTTTAGTTTATGTCTTAAAATAAAACTCATGTTTATGTTATATTTTGTACAGATGCTAGTGGCACCTTCCCTTTTGGAAGTTGTCACCTTTTATAAGAATGGAGGGTTTGGGAGGAGCCTAGCTCAAGGGACCCCTATGTTTGCTAAGAATACCATTTTGGAAGTGGAAAAGGAGAACATCTAGAAAGTGGACAAGAGAGCATCTTGGAGTGGGGCCACCATGCACACTTGGAGAAGTGAGAATTTACTTTTTCATGGTTTTGTAACGAGTAAAGCATGTTCTTCCTTTCCCTCATTGTTAGACTTCTAGAAAGACACTCTTTGTTTTTGCTAGACAGCCCTTTCATCTTTTGTTAGGTTACCTTTTCCCTTATTTGGTATTTTTAGGAGGACCTTCCCATTGCCTATTTAAGAAGACATATCTATCACTTGTAAATAGTTGATCATTTTAATAAAGTAAAATTATTATGCTTAATATTTGAATGAAGGGATACTTTAGATAATGTTTTTTAAGTCCCCGTTGTCTTATGTTGAACCTAGGTTCAAGTGTGCACCACTATTTATCTCAGGTGGCCTTGATTCCAAGTGGTGTGACCACCTTATCCGCCTTTCCCTTTTTTAACTTTTCATATTGTATTTCCTGTTTTTTCAACTTATGTTTTATTATATTGTGTTTTATGTTTCATTGTGTTGTTTCTTATTTTTATAAACTTGAATTCATTGTTTCTTATTCTTAGTTGAGTTTCTTAAAATAAATTTTCATATTTAGTTAACTTAATTTTCTTAATGTCAAACCAGAATCTTCTTTAAATTTTATTAATTCACTTAAATACAAACACACTTGTTCATTGAAAATCAACAAGATGAATTTGAATAACATCTCTTAAATTTTTATTTAACAACCAATTAAACAAACAAAAGTAAAATAACCCTAAATACGATAAACATTAACATTATTAACAGTTAAAGAGAAATATTCTTCACTTAGGACCAAACTTTTCGATAAAAACAGAAAAAAATACTCACCTCTTAACCATAAAAAAACCCACATAATTGCATCTATTTCATCAATGCAAAGATGATCAACCTTTTTATTTTCACAAAATTCCTCAATGCCACCTATATATGTTCAATACATATGCATTTCAATTTTAGTAGAAATAAATAAGGTTTGAACATGTTTTAATTTCTGTAAAACTCAACATTTACAAGCTTTCACCTTCAGTAACACTTTTCGTTGCATTTTTTCAAAACAATTTAATTTAACTCACAAACATTCTTATCAGCGAAGTACAAAAACATGTAAAAAGATGGATGTTATAGTAGAATGATGTTTCACATGTTAAAAAAAAATTAATATTTTTTGATAAAATAGACTATAACCGTTATTTCTTTTAAGTTACGGAAACAAATAGTATAACCATTTTGAATATAAATCAATTTCAATTACTTAATCCCACCGTGAATAAAATACCTAATACCACCATGAAAAATGAATAATTTTATGAAATACGGTGCAAAGATCGAATAGGTGGAAATTGAAGGATAGACATAATAAAAACAATAATTATTCACCGTTCCAGCATGAAAAACTGAAAATATATGGTTTTATGAAATATAATTTCTTTGTACAAATTTTAAAAAATAGGAAAAACAACAAAAACTATAATTAAAAATATGAAGAGGGAAAAAATTCTCATTCATTCAAACAGGGAGAAGTTTTATTTTCAAAACTAATTATTTTTACGACAAAAAATTAATGAAATTAATATGAAATTTATTTTTTTAAGTTAAATTTTAAATTTTTAAAATAACTTGACTATATTTAAATATTTGAAAGTATGATTTTTTAAACTAACGTGTGTCGATTATTTCTGTTTAAAGTATTTAAGAAACATAAATGTCATTTACTTTCACTTTCTAAGAATAAGTCAGTACCTTAAAAAATGTCAAAATAGAAATAAATAAATACGCATTATTTGTTCATTAAATGTAAATATTGAAAAAAAACAAATTATCACATTTTAAATAGTTGAATATAAATTTAACTATATTTTTAAATTTTAAATTATGCGCCGAAAGAAAAACAAATAATAATTTTTGAGAAGAATATTTACATATCATACAATAGTAATATTAATTATAAGATATATTACTTTCCACAAATACTTAGTTGAAAATAAATTTAAATATATTTTTAAATTTTAAATTCTGCTTCGAAAGAAAAACAAATTGTTTTTGGTAGGAGTTGAAAGAAAACATTCAAAGTTGTCTCTTAGATAAACTTTCTAATGATTTTACATTATTTTTATCCAAGCCGTGCCACAGATACATATAAAAAGATAATCTAACATTCAAATTAATAATTATTATTCTCATTAATTATTTATTAATAATTGTTATTATTCAGGCTAATTAATATACAAATAATAAATTTTGAAGAAATATTTTCATAGCATGCAATAATAATATTAATTATAAGGCATATTACTTTCCACAAATACTTCCTTTTTTTTAAGCCATACATACATACTATTTAATACTGATTCTATTTTATTTATTTTTTATTTCTATGGCACTAAGAAAAGTTAATTATATATTTGTTCTAGTAACTTTGACTTTATTTCTCTGGTTTGAATTAAAATAAAAATTTTATATTTATGGGTTTTCAAGTCTTAATTTTAAAATTAGCCGAAGTTATTCTTTTCTCTTTTAAAATAATAAATAGAATAACTAATAATATTGCTGTTTGGGAGTGAAGTTACAACACAGTCTGCGTTCAGGTGGTGCAAACTTTCTGTTCTCCCGCCCTAAACAGAGATGGTAAGTTAGGGTTCTTATTTTCTCTATCTTTCTCTTCTCTTCGCCTCTTAAAAACCGTTATCGTTTCGATTATCTTTCTCTGCACCTTGAAATTTGTTACCTTATGTTTTTTCTTTCTCTCTGTCGAATTGCAGAGTGATATAAGGAAGTGGTTTATGAAATCACATGACAAGGGCAACAATGCCGCTCCCTCCAAGCCTTCCAATCAATCCAAGCCTTCTTCGGATAAACCCCAGTCCGATAAAAATGTTAGTGTGCTGCTGCTCTATGTTTTATTTTATTTTGTTTTATTGTTTTTTTTTTTCATTTTTAAATGCAGTGAGTTTTGAAGTCAGAGTGTAGGTTTAGTTTCTATTTCCAATGGTTTAATGGAAATGGGGGCATGCATGGAAAAAAAATAATGGAATTTGAAGAATGCGAAACTTTGGTTCTTACATTGTCCTCAGAACAACAATATCGTTTTGGGATACCCTTTTTTGTTGCGGGTTTGTTTGCTTGTATTAGTAATGGATAAAAGCAGACTTCTTATGTCGTTGTTTTTTTTTTTTTTTTTTTTTTTTTTTTTTTGCGTATTTCTATCTTTTTGAGCTGAATATTGTTGTAGGTTTCATCCGGTGCTTGGCGAATCAGGGAATTAACTATTATCACTTGGGATGGTAGGGTATTTGAATGTATAAAAAATTATTGAAGGGAAAAAGGGAAAATGATTTTTACTCTTCTTGCAGGTGGCTGGAGGTCAAGAAAGCTCCGGGAGGAGGGTAACTAGCAAATATTTTAACACAAACAAGCAAAAGGTGAAAGATGAGAAAGAAACGCAGGAGTTACCTGCTAAAAGAAAGAATGTGAAGGACAGTGAAGATATACCAGAGCCTAAGAAAATTCATGAAGATGTTGGAGATGATTCTGTCTTGCCCACCAATAAAAAGAAGTTAGCTGAGGCCACTCCGAAAAAAAAATTAAAGAGTGAATCAGGTAAAGGAATTCCCCAAAAATCTGCAGTTTTGGAAGAAAGTGACGAAGATGATGACAAAGATGCCGTGTCTGCTGTTAAATCTGCTGGAAGGGGTGGTGGAGGAAGGGGAGCATCTGGGCGATCAAGTGGTGGGAGAGGTAGAGGAGGTGGTAGGGGTGGATTCATGAATTTTGGAGAAAGAAAAGATCCCCCACACAAAGGAGAAAAGGTTCAGATTTATCAAGCATTTGGATTTTTTGATTTTTAAAATTTTTGTCAATGAATTGAGACTTCTTTTGTGTGTCAGGAAGTCCCTGAAGGTGCTCCTAACTGTTTAGCTGGCTTGACTTTTGTGATTAGTGGAACGCTGGACAGGTAATTGAATCCTAAATTTTTTACGTAGCCTTCTCATATTTTCCTTGACTTGCTTGTTCAGAAGTTGGTTTGTTCATTGCTCATCTTTTATCCTCCACTATTAGTTTTAGTATTGTTTCTCATTCTATTTTTGAAAGTTTGGGTCTACAGATCATATTTCGCTAGTTTAGGTTTTTATATATTTTTTGTTCTGCACATTTACAGTTTGGAACGTGAAGAAGCTGAAGATTTGATTAAGCGCCATGGTGGTCGAGTCACTGGATCTGTCAGCAAGAAAACGGTTGGATAAGGATTTTTCATTCAAGTGTGTTTTAATTTTATAATCAGTATGTGATTAACACCCTCCGTTGCAGAATTATTTGCTATGTGATGAAGACATTGGGGGACGGAAGTCTGAAAAGGCCAAAGAGCTAGGGTTAGCATTATTTTTTTATGCTGTTACAAAGCATTTAAAACAGTTTTTGTTTCCATTGTAATACGACCTATGTTTTATATTTCTATATAGAACTTCATTCCTCACGGAGGATGGATTATTTGATATGATTCGTGCATCAAAACCTGCAAAAGCTCCTTCACAGGTAGAAAAGAAACCTGTGAATAAAGCTGTTGCAGTAGCATCCCCGTCAAAAGTTTCTCCGAAATCGCAAGTAAAGGGTAAGCCCTTATAAGTTTATGCTTTCTGCTTCTATTTTCTGCATTGTTTGGTTGTGCTTTTAATTATCATTTTTTTATATTCATGAATTAGCAGAGGGTTTAAATTTACTTATTACAATCAAAGGGTATTTGTTTATTTACGTTCTGAGTTGCATTCCTTATGAACAAATGCAGTTCCTCTGTCTTCACGATCACCTTCTAAGCAAGCTAAGCCAAAGGCTGCTACTACTGTTCAATCTTCTGTTATGTGGACAGAGAAATATCGACCTAAAGATCCAAAAGATGTCATAGGGAACCAGTCACTTGTATATCACTAGTCTTCATTGGCATATTTTAGCGATTATATTTTGTTTTAATGTATACCTGAACTTGAATAATCAATTTTCACTTCCTTAAATGTAATGTACAGATTGTTCAACTACGTAACTGGTTGAAAGCTTGGCATGAACAATTTTTGGACACTGGTAACAAAATAAAGGGTAAAAAGCAAAATGACTCTGGTTTGAAAAAAGCTGTCTTGTTAAGTGGAACCCCTGGTATAGGAAAAACAACTTCAGCAAAGTTGGTCTGTCAGGAGCTTGGTTTCCAAGCCATAGAGGTTGCAATATTTCTCGGTAAATTTGTATATTTGGATAAATCTATTTTGCCATGTAATTTCTCTCACATTTGTCCATACATTCATTGAAGGTTAATGCTAGTGATAGCCGTGGAAAAGCTGATAACAAAATTGAGAAAGGAATTAGTGGAAGCAAGACAAATTCTGTTAAGGAGCTTGTAACCAATGAGTCTATTGGTGCTAATATGGAACGGTTGATCACTCATCATAACATGTAAGTTTTGAGTCCATAATGCACCTTGTTAAATCGTTTTAATTATAAATTTCAGGTCCAAGCTTTCCAAATCTGTGCTAATTATGGACGAGGTTGATGGGATGTCAGCTGGTGATAGGGGTGGTGTTGCTGATCTTATTGCTTCCATCAAGATATCAAAAATTCCTATCATCTGCATTTGCAATGACCGTTACAGCCAGAAACTTAAAAGCCTTGTGAACTACTGTTTGCTTCTAAGTTTTCGGAAGCCTACAAAGCAGCAGGTCTTTCTGTTTTTATCTAAAAATATTTAGTCAATATTGAGTGATGCTAAATGAAGTACCTCCAGCCAAATATAACTATTTTAAATGTTACATACCTTGCCTCAACTGTGGAGCTAATTTAATTGTTTTTGGGAGGGAAATGATGACAGCCAGTTGTTATTTTTTGGCAAATAGTTTGTTACTGGTTATCCTGTTTTCGTTGCTTCCCCTCTATGGCATAGATGGGGTGTATAATCTCAGTACTGAGTTATTTCTCTATATCAAGATTGCCAAACTTCAAAGTTTGCATGAACCTGTGAGAGGTTCATAGGCTCAAGAGAGTTCATAAATATTTAAAAGATTGTCAAAATATTTATAAATAACATAATGGTTGAACATTTTAATTTCATAATAATGCAAAATAGTAATCCTCTATGTTGGAAGTCTTACATCGACTAGGCCAAGTCATAGTATATAAGTGGGTGTAAACCTTATCTTACAAGCCGGTTTTGTGGGGTTGAGATAGGTTTAAAGTTCACCTTTTAACATGATATCAGAGCTATGTTAAAACCTATCCTAGCGATATGTTTGTTAGGCATATTGTTCCACCTGTTATTGGGCCGTTATCGGACCATCCATTAATGTCTAGTTTCACGTCCGAGATGTATATATTTCGGCAAGAGGGGGGTGTGTTGGAAGTCCCACGTTGACTAGAGATAAGATCAATTCATAGTATATAAGTGGGTGCAAACCTTACCTTACAAGCCGGTTTTGTGGAGTTTAGTTAGACTTAAAGTCCACTTCTAACACTCTATTAAGTTAACAAGTCTAGTAGTTCATTACCATTAAATAAGCTCAAGCAATGTGAAGTAGCAAATCCATAACAAGTCTAGCAATAACATTTGTTTGATGTACTTTACCATATATATCTATCTCTCTCTCTCTCTCTCTCTATATATATATATATATATATATATATATATATATATATATATATATATATGGCAACTTAAGGTAGAATTTTTTTTTATAGGCAAATGTTAGTTGTTAGTATTTTGTTAGTGGAGGGAGTTGAACCCACAACCTCTCTCACCCTCCCTTCCAAACCTGTCAAGCCAACCTTATGACTCTTAAGTCTTAGTGAGGGGAGTTGAACCCACAACCTTTCCCACCCTCCTCTAACTTAAGGGAGAGTGCTAGATGTATGTTACTATATGGATCTAGGCCCATCTCTATTTAATGCAATGTAAATTATATATATATATATATATGTGTGTGTGTGTGTGTGTGTAACATGTTTCTTTGTTGTGCTTAAGACATAAGGATTCCATACTATGACTCCCATTTATATCTTCATCTATTGTGTTTCCACCTAATATGTACCATTTCTTCTACTTTTAACACTTGAGAAGCAGTCCCTTTTCCTTTTGCTGAATTTTTATACACTCCTAGGTATATAAGATTATAAGATGGTACTAACAATATAGGAATTGCAGAAGTAGTAAATTCGGACTCTAAGAAGTAAATATGAAAATAGGAATTTTAGTTTATGTTCAATAATGCAAGGAGAGATTAATTTCAATAGTTGTGCAGATTTCAGTTAAAATGCACAATGTCTTCCTTAAATTGAAAGTAAGTGGGTAGAGGAGAAGGTCATGCTTGTGGAGTTTCCAAACTTTTATGCAATCCCACAACAAGGCAGGGAGAAGAACAAATCATTGTTCGATAACCATGATGATAACCTTCAACTGCCCAAAATCTTGCAACAAACCTTAGAAGTATTGTCATGAATGGAGAAGTGTTGGATCCAATGTTTATTACTGGGCCAAAAGATCTAACTAATAGATTGGGTATAACTTTTTTTTACTTAAGATTGTAACAATCTAAGTGTTGTGATTTTATTGCTACTTTGTCCACCTGGATTCCTCCACAAGACAATTGATGCAACCTGCAACAAAAAACACCTCTATTAACAAGAAGGGGAAAGGGAGAGAGAAATGTGAACTACACATTAATTGCTTTTTCTTCTTTCTTTGTAAGCCAAAACAACACAACTTGAGTTGTTTCACTTAAAAGAAAAAGAACAAATAGTCTCGCCAACTTGCTCACAAACTTGCTTGGTTGAGTTTTACTTGAGTCCACCACAATTCTTCATAGTCTGCTACCTGATTAACTTGAAATGAGGAGTTGGGATCTTTAACTCGTGCAATTTTATGACCATGTTCTAGATCATAAAAGTGATTATTATTGTTAAGTGATATGTGCTTCATAGTCCACCACTTTAATTGCTTTTTCTTCTTTCTTTGTAAGCCTAAACAACACAACTTGAGTTGTTTCACTTAAAAGAAAAAGAACAAATAGTCTTACCAACTTGATCACAAACTTGCTTGGTTGAGTTTTACTTGAGTCCACCACAATTCTTCATAGTCTGCTACCTGATTAACTTGAAATGAGGAGTTGGGATCTTTAACTCGTGCAATTATATGACCATGTTCTAGATCATAAAATTGATTATTATTGTTAAGTGATATGTGCTTCATTGCATTTGGAAATTAGATTATCTTAGTTTTTATATGTAGTCTGCATAGCCTAAAATGCAGGTCTATTCGGCAACATGTAGCATTACTTTCTTAAGTTTGTTAGTTTCCTTTGCATGTTAAAAAAACAATTATGCTGAGGACGGAGAGTTTTGAACTTAATATTTTATTCATGTCAGATGGCAAAGAGGTTGATGGATGTTGCAAAGTCTGAAGGGCTTCAAGTCAATGAGGTGATTTCTTTTTTACTTACGAAGTTCCATCTTGTTTGTGAGGATTTTTATTTTGGATTAATTGTGTGGACTTCGAGGGTTCAAAGTTACTTCCAATCATTTATATTCATCTCAAATTGTGAAATATTTTCTGTGTTGACTTACCTATTTTCTTAAATTGTTCACAATGATTGTTTCAGATTGCTCTTGAGGAACTAGCAGAAAGAGTTAACGGAGATATGCGGATGGCAGTAAATCAGTTACAGTATATGAGCCTCTCTATGTCAATTATCAACTATGACGACATTAGACAACGCTTTCTTACCAATGCAAAGGATGAAGACATTTCACCATTCACGGCTGTTGATAAGTATAATATATATTTTATCTCTGTACTAGTCTTTAAACTCATTATATACTGTTGAATATCTCATGCCTTCGTTCGAAGCATTAGAATTTCAATGGGCCTCCTTAATGGACTAAATGTTTTATTCCCTTGGAATAAAATATGAACTTATTCAAAGGTAGATTTTTCTGTGAGAAATTTTATACGTTAACGGGACTTGGGTGGAGGCAAAATGGACTTTCAATTGGTATTCTGAGGGGTTAAGAAAAAAATATGTTTAGGGTGTGAACTCAGTTGATATGGTTTAGACAAACAAATGAATTTTTTCTATTAAAGTTGTTCTTTAATGAATATGGTTCTCTTAATTATTTTTATTTGTTCCAATTAATCAATTTGAGGATCCCTACATTCATTTCAAGTGTTGATTTCTAGTTATTATGTTTTTTTTTTCACTAGTCTGCTCTGATACAAGTGGGTGTGATGATATTTAATAAGGTTTATACTTTATAAGCTGTAGTTCTGTGAATGTTTGCCGTTTCATCAATGATCCATTGGGAGGGGAGGGGGGGGGGGGGGTTGGTTGGAGGCGCTCTGCATGGCTTAGATGTCTGAAGGATTAACTGCTCATAAGGTTGTGGCCAAATTCAATTTCACAACAACATCTCTTTTCTTGTAGGCTTTTTGGTTTTAATGCTGGGAAGTTGAAAATGGATGAGAGGATAAACCTTAGCATGAGTGATCCTGATCTTGTTCCTCTTCTTATTCAGGTTTGGTAATTCATTTTCATTATTTTATCAAGTTAGCTTGTTTAAATTATCTTTGAAGACCAATAGCCTGAAGAACTTGGTTGACAATGGCTTGGATAGCACTTCTTATATTAACCTCTTTCAAATTTGATTTCACGTGTACATTTATATAACAGTATTGCAGAATGGATTATATAAAATTGGTATGGTTTTAGATTTCAATATCAGTTGTTATACCAATTATATGTTAGAATTCCCTATCCTGAAAATATATATGAAACCTGCCCTAGGTTAAATTGATCCATGCACATTCTTATTCTTGGGTGCTGCAAATGTGGCTTGTGTTTCAAGTACTCCTTTCATAACTGTTCCTTATGGCATTATGCATTGCAGGAAAATTATATTAATTATAAACCAAGCTTGGCCGGTAAGGATGACAATGGGATAAAACGCATGAACCTAATTGCCCGAGCTGCTGAGTCTATTGCTGATGGGGATATAGTGAATGTTCAGATTCGCAGATATAGACAGTGGCAGCTCTCTCAAGCTAGTTGTACAGCAACATGCATAATTCCGTATGTAACCTTGTAACTGATATGGCAAATAACACTTTTCTTTTAGATTTTGCTCTATCTAGTTTTTTATCCATTCACTTTTTCATCTTTGTTTGTTTCAGTGCATCATTGTTGCATGGCCAAAGAGAAATACTTGAACAGGTAAAAAATTTATTGTGTTGGCAGTTGCAGTATGTCAATACCATCCTGCTGCCCTCTTTATTTTGGGCTCAGGGGGAGAACATAGTTATCAATGGCACATTCAGCGTGTGGCTGAGAAGCCATCAGCAGTGGCAGTACATGATGAGTTCATTTTTCATTCACGTGTCAGTCCTTTAAAGTTTTTTTGCCCATAAAGAAGGGTTGCTGTAGTGAGGACAAAGTTAACTACGGACCTTTGAAAATGATCAGGACAAAGTTAACTTACGGACCTTTGAAAACTAGAGCACCAGAGTCCCTTCCTTCTATGCTACCCGAGTGACAGAGGCACCCATCTCCAGTGAAACCCATCTTTCACTTCAGTCTTCTATATTCTGCAGTTTTGGATCTGATTAGAGTGTTCCTTAAGGTTTTAAGTTGAAGGGGATGTCATGGTTCCACATATGGGTTTGGGTGAATAGTACTTCCATCGAGGGAGAGTATAACCAATGTCAAAGGGACACACTTGAGGGGGAGTTCATTAGAGTTAAGTATGTGTTGGAGTTTTACATCTCGGGTAAAAATATACAAGAATAAAAACATATAAGAAGAAAAGACCCACAAAACTATTGCATTAAGATTTTAGGTTGGACGTAGTGTCATGGTTCTTTATGTGTTTGCCCGTGACTTATTAGTTTCCAATCTCCTCTAGGTCTCGAAAAAATTGGCGTTATCTCAAGTTTACAAGTGTTATATGTCTTTATATTAATGTCTTGTATGCTTGGCTCATTCATGACTTGGTTTCATTGCATTCTCCAATTTAGATGCTTAAAGATGTAAAACTGTCTACCATTCTGCAATATCTTTACTTAATAAACATTAAAGTGGAGTCAAGGATGATTTTACATCATAAACTATAGTTATGGTTAATGGTGTCAAAATGTGTCCACCCAACCTCATTGTTTGGAAATTCAATAACAGACAGGTTACGTTAATGTAATTTTTAAAAAATTGAAATAATTAAAGTAGGTTAAAAAACGATACCTACAAGTTAATCACTAAATAAATATAAACAGAAAATGAAAAAAAATTCAAACCACTGATAACCATAACGTGCAAACACAAATCAGTGATGATATAATTACAATCCTAATACCTCACTTTTAGAATTTCAAATTGAAAGGAATCAACTTAGCAAGTCATCCCAGTCCGTTGTTGACTTGGTGGATTATGAGACTTGAAGTTTGAGAGAAAGTGAAGAGTCTAATATTTTTTATTAACATAGTCTGATACAGCTTTTACTGTACTTGTACTTATAGAAGACAGTAGTTCTAAAAAATGAAAAAGGGCGGGAAGCCCCTAACACAACTCTAACATAGATATTAATAATAGAATAAAAGACATTATATTTCAACAATGAGTTGCAGTCCATTGTTGATTTGGTTGATTATGAGTTGCGTTGGTTGTTTTTTGCGGGTTGGTGGGTTCAGTCATGCCACCAACCCATTTTGGCGGGATGAATTGGTTGACCTGTTTCGATTATCCCTATTCATGGTGGGCTTTTGTGGGTCGTCGTTTATACTGGTCTTTTCATTGAACTCATCTGATTTTGCTTGTAGGTCTGTATCATAACTCGTATTATATCTGCAGGGAGAACGCAATTTCAACCGGTTTGGTGGGTGGCTGGGGAAGAACTCGACAATGGGCAAAAACTTTAGGCTTTTGGATGATCTTCATGTTCACATTCTTGCTTCTCGTGAATCCAGTTCAGGAAGGTAAATATGAATTCAATATTTTACCTTCAGATCGCTTCTTTTTGAGTTTATTGTCACCTGGTTACTTGCTAAATGCTTCTGTCAATACATGGAAATTTGTAAACCTTGATGATTTTGGAGAGAAATAAAGTGCAGATCAAATCCGGTGACATTGTGTCATCATTTTTATATTTTTTAATATTATGCCAATCTTAGCTTTGGTGCTTCCGTTTTATATATACAAATGTGGGATGTAATTTGGTTTTGTATGTGTGGGCATATCTATTAGTTTTATAAAGTTACATCTCCAGTGATCTCCATTACTACAGTTTCTAGTAGAGTGATTATAGTCATACTTCACTAAATGGTTTGCAGGGATACCATTCGAATGGAATACCTTACACTTATTCTTAAACGACTGACTGAACCCCTACGAACCCTTCCTAAGGTTGGAAGTATATGTGTTTCTTTGATTCTAAATATTCCAAATGTTTTAAGCTGAAATGCTGAACAAAATTTAATTGCCCTTTCGGAATAATGACCAGGCTGAAGCGGTTCAACAAGTTGTGGAATTCATGAATACATACTCTATCAGTCAGGAAGATTTTGATACTATAGTAGAGTTATCAAAATTCAAGGTTCCTTAAATATATTTGATGTTTTTCTTTATACTACAAACTACTATCAACCTCGGGTTAATGTTTTGATTTTACATGCATCAGGGTCAGCCTAATCCACTAGACGGGATCCAGCCTGCCGTTAAGTCAGCTTTGAC
The DNA here is from genome assembly GCF_000741045.1 of Vigna radiata var. radiata. Classification (NCBI taxonomy): domain Eukaryota; kingdom Viridiplantae; phylum Streptophyta; class Magnoliopsida; order Fabales; family Fabaceae; genus Vigna; species Vigna radiata. Next base: position 8,506,583 of record NC_028352.1, on the reverse strand, counting down.
AAAAGCCTACAAAGAGCAAAGCAGATCTCGGGTGGTTCGAGTTGCCGACCAAATCACACTTCCTGGTGTAAAGAAGGCCCCTAAGAAGCGGATTGCTGCTATTCTTGAACCAGCCGAGGAAGGAGGCAAAAATGAAGATGACACCTTTGACGAGAGTGAAGAAGAGAACACCTCTGACACAGAAGAGTTGGGTAAGTTATTTGGTTTTTATTATTATTCTTTTAATATTGATTGATTGCTTTTGACAATTTTTGTTCGTGTGATGCATTAGAAGGCATCACCAAGGGTGAGAAGCTGCAATCAGAACTTCAAAGCTTGAATTCAAAAGGTATGTGCTCGTCATGTGCCATTGGAGGTTGCTTTATTGTAGTTTTAAGTGATTTATGATTTATACATCTTGGTTGATTCATGTAGCCACGCAAGTACAGTTGGAACTGAAGGGAACGGGTAATTCGAGTTCCAAGAAGGCATCGGCTGGTAGAGGAAAAGGTGCTTCCGCATCTGGGAAGAAGGTTGCTCAAGCTCCAAAAAGAAAAAGGTGAAATATTTGACATCGTGCCTTTTTGTCGAGCCACTAGCAGTATTTGTATAGAACCATGCTCTTCATGTAGTTGATGTTCAGGCTTCATAACTTTGCGTTTGAGTTTTAGTAAATTTTCCAAGGAGAACATGGATTGACTACTTGTGGTGGCTGTAGATGATTTCAGTCTGTCCACGTTAGAAATTAGAATTTTGCTCTCTATTTTATGAAGCGTTTATTTCTGGTTTGAGCTGTTACTCTTTTCTTCCGTGATATTCTTCTGCAATGACATGAATGCCGAAATGATGTTTTACCTGGATGAGCGATATTAAGTACTCCAAACGGAAAAAATTGAATGAGTTCATTCAAAATTTTATCAATTTTTGCCTCCTTTTGTTTTGGGAGAAGTTCAATTGTTGGGTAACATGAAGAAGAATAAGTTGGATAACATGAATTAATACTATTTAAATTAATTTCAGTTTTTCAAATATGTTTTATATATGTTTTCATTATGTAGATTGAACTTAACTACTTTATGTTTATTCATTGTATCAGTATGAATAATATTTCTTTTCGGTTAGGGAATTCATGAACTTAATCGCCCTAACTAATGGGAAGGCTTCCTACACCTTCCCAAGATTCGAATGTTCTTAATTGAGGGCACACTATCTTATATATATACACAAATTGACGAGAAATATGAGTGAATTATATATATATTTATTATTGGATTTTTTTTATATTTTCTTAAATTAAATATCACTCACCAACCATTCCTATTTATTATTACTTTATAGATTCCATTATGTTTTAGGATCCATATCTGCGTGGGCCTTTGGTTGTTGTGAGCTTAAAAACTAAGAAAGTGACTTGTCAACTCAATAAATGGCCCCAAATTCTTCTGCACACGAATGAGCAATCTGAAAATAATAATAATAATAATAACAGTAATAATAGTAATAATAATGAATAAAAGATTTGAATTTTGTCAATCCCCAGCAAAGAGGTACTTTTCATTTTCAGATTCAGAATGAGTTGTAAATCATATTTACTGTTTTAAATATTCATACAATAAATTAAAAAAAAAAAACTGTAATATCACATGGATGATACTATATGAATGCCTACAGTTAAAATGCTTTAAGACTTCTTGGCCACATTTGTTTTTATCTATGTTGTTAGATCACACTCATTGACTAGCAGACTTTATAGGTATGATGTTGAGGTTTTGTGATTGGACGTCATATTCGTAATTTTCAATCATCATATATGATTGAAGCACTGAATTATGTAATGTTTCTACAACTAAAAGGTCCAATTATAACTCGTTTTAAAGTAAATAGAGAGATGAATGGTAGAAAGGGAAGAAGATGAAATTTACAAACTGTGAATACAGAAAAGAATCATTTTATTGATCGATTATTACTGTATTTCCATTTGTAAAATTACTTACTGAATCGGGCACAGATTTCCCTGCCATCTTATTACATAAAAAAGCCTTCTCATCCCACCAGACACAACCTCCTAACGATCTGTGGCAGTACTGCTATGAACTGAATCTAAATTGCATATATGCACTATATATTGTTTTACTACACTTGAGAAGAAGCTTTTGTTCTCCAGTTCAAGACCCAAATCCACAAAGAGAAAATCGAGAAGGAAAAAGAAAAAGAGCATCACAAAAACTGGGGAATAAAAACCAAACCCATAGAACCTGCTATTAACCATTTTCATGTAACCTGTCCTTCACATTCCGTTGACTTTTTACATCTTTGGAATTTCCTGTGCAGCTGCATCCAACCATGTGTAAGTAAACACAAAATGTTTAAGGAAAATAACAAACTTTAAGGTCAACTTAATAGAAAACAATTGTTACAGAATGTATTAACTAACCCCAAAAGCAACTAACCAAAATGGATATGAAAGAGTAACAATAAATGAAGTTTACTTTTGCATATTTTATACTTTTTAGAATTTGATATTCAAGCCCACATGATAGAGAGGGAACACCAACTTACCAGATTTTTATACTGTGATAACAATTTTAGCTTTGAAAATTCAATTATTGAACAAAATAAATCAAAGTTGACATGCAAGAATACTCTCTTCATAATTAATCCTTAATTAAGTCAACAAGATCCAGTTAACAAGCTAAATCTAGTTGTCACGTAACATGAGATGTAGTAGAGTTAGAATCTCACTATTTTCGTTCTTAACGAGTCATGCTAGCATGCTGATAAGAGCAGTTTATTGACAAGAGATGAATCTGGAATTCTGACCAAAGCTTCCAAGCATCCAACACGCTGTTTCCAACAATTTTCCTGCCATGCCATTCAAACTTTAGCTTAGAAACTAAAAGCATTTAATCAGTTATGAAGAGTATCACTTAAATAAGATTAAGAAAAAAGTTTACTGAAATAAGGCAGATAATTTCTTTATGCATATTAGCATGTGAAAAGAAGTTTACAAGTCAAACATGTTTGTAGATGGAGATTACCAACAAAAAATTCATTCTATCTAGATAATTGTCTTCTCTCTATTGTTCATCATCTAGTTCCCAAATTCTACATGCAAGCATGCACAAAGTAGGAACTTACTATAGTACTCACAAATTTAGTGAGAAATGGTGAAGCATTTAAAAAGCAAAAGGTTAGAAGTAGAAGATGATAGTTGTTGGCATAGGTGGGACAATAAAATATTGGTATCACCACAATCATAAGAACGCAACTTTTCTCAAAAGTTTCTTTCCACCTTTCAGAAGCTTGACCTAACAAGCAATTCGATACGTTGAGTGCTGCCAATGTACTCTTTAAACTTTTACACTTCTTTCTTAAAACTTAAGAATCCATTTTAAACTTTTCTGGCAGTCTAACCTTTGGCAAAACCAAAACATTGCACAAATTCTCACATATTCCAAACGCCCTATTCAAGAAACTACAACTTTTTATCTTAGCTACAATCTATTTTCAACTTAAGATATAAATAAGAATTTCGTATGAAAATTATTTAATCCTACTTTAAACTTTGTTAGTAAAAACATCTTATACACTATAGAATTTATACAACAATTACCTATACACATGTTTTACTAATCCTTAATCAATAATTGAAAATAAATAAATAAATAAATAAAACTAGCAAAAGTCTAGCCACATAATATAAAGTAAACGCAAATAATAAGTTAAATCTAAAAAACCAAATTAAACGCACATCATAGTCATCTTGACTTAAAAAACACCCAAACAAACACCACGAAACAAAAAGAAAAGTAAAAGCGAAGAAAAAGAGAAAAAAAAAAATTAAACAACCAATTAACGCACCTCTTCTTTGCTTAACGACGACCTTAGCGGGTTGGGCCCGGGTCACAGGCCCAGCCTCTTCCTCCTGAGGCGGTAACAGAACGCCGTCGATTCCCTGAACGGAGATCCGTCCATCCGTGAAAATATCCGGGTCGAACAAATACGCGGACCCGTCGCCGTGACCGAACTTGACGGAGCCATCAGCCTCCTGAGCCGTCACCTTATGAGGCAACCGTAACGTGTCGTAACGGACCTTCCCGAACCTTCTAACGGCATTGTACATGCTCTCCTCGGTCTGATACTCGGGAATCAAGTGATAGTACATAATCTGTTCGGGCGAACCCGGTTCACTCAGCTGGTCCGTCGTTAACTTCGCCATCGCTTCGTCGTTAGGAGCCAGCACCGTCAAAACGTAACCCTCCGAAACTAACCTTCCCATCTCCGTCGCCAGTGACGTTAAGTTTACCAGAATATCCGCCATTTCGTTGTAACCACCGTAGTGGAGGAGAGTTTGGATGAAGTCTTTCACCTGTTTCTCTCCGTTGAAGTGATGGTGGGGTCCACCCGGTCCAGGCGCAGGTGCCGGAGCCAGTGAGGGTCCCGGCGCCATCGCGTCGTAGATCGGAAGCACAGGCGGGGAGCCTGCCGGCGACGGGGGAGCTGGTTTTTTCAAGCGGTGGGTGCGCGGGTCGACCTCCGGAGCGGATTCGGGTTTCACGGCGGCGATGGAGATGAGGTTGCGGCGGCGGTTGAAGTCGTCTTGTACGGAGCGAGGAATGATGAGCGTGTCGATGCCATGGATGACGCCGTCGGGTCGGGTCAGGGAATCCGGGTGGGTGACACGGGAAGAGTCGACGTTCCAGTGAGTGGAATTAACGGTCTGGAGAGAGAGGTGGTGATTCGGGGCTAGGGTTTTGTGTCGGGTGGGTCGAGCTGGGTTACTTAACCCGGATCGGTATTCGGGTTTGGTGATTCTTTTGGGGACGATGTGGGACATGAGAAGGGTTTGGAGAGACTGCAGGTTGCGGGGTTCGAGAAGGAAGCGCTTGAAATCAGGGTCGAGATCGCGTTCGAGAGCTTCATTTCTGGGTGCGAAGATTGTGATGTTGTGGTTCATTACAGTATTTTCGAGCGTTTGAAGGAGCATGGCTTTTTCCACTAGCTCAGCAACTTCAGTGTAATGCGAGTCCAACAGCGCCACGAGGATAGAGTTTGAGTTTATTTGGCCTTGTGAGAGAGAGAATGTGATGGTTGGAAGAAGGAAGAGAAGGATGGTGACGCCATAGATGCGGCAATCCATGGCGGGTTTTGCTTCAGACACAACACAGAAAGAGAAGAGAGAAGGAGAGAGAGTAACAATGTTGTTTTATGTTGTGTTGCGGTGTGTGTTTGTGAGATTGTGTTGGAGACAGAGCAGGTTTTGTTTTGGTATCGGTGGGGTTAATGGTGTGTGATTTATTGCCTTTGATGTTGTTGAGGTCGATATGAGACTGAACAAGTCACACTAGTTATTACTTATCAGTGTCAATGGCTATGGGTAAATCCAGAGGTGTCGGTTGCTTCGTGAAAATCCAAGGCTTACGTGGCGGGTTTTCATTGGTGTGGGATCCACTAACCCAACTGCTACCTGGCTCGTGAATAAATGAACCATTAACATTAAACCCACTCTCATTATTGTCAATAACTATGTGTTTTGACTGTCTTGGATAACTTTTTCACCTTCTGCATGTAAAGTTATTATTCTGTGTGGGGATTAATTAATTAAATGTACTAGTTCGCAATTAGCACGCAGAGAATAAGTTGTTTATGAGATGATGATTAATTAATAGTAAATAAACAAAAAAAAAAATACATTGAAGGAGATGTGAAATAAGTGGTAGTGGCCCACTTGGCTTTGGGTTCCCTCATATGCTCAGGTATTATTAGCTGAGCTGTTTCTGTCCTCTAGAGACTCCTGTGTACGTACCATACAACCCTTACTAAAACTCTAGAGAAAAGACATTTCGAATAAAATCATATAATAGTATTTGTTGGGAGATTTGGATTAATAGGTTTAGAAGGAAAGTTTATGATGAGAAAAGAAATACCATTTTCCTTAAGTGAAGCATCTATCTGTTCTTTGTATGGAGTGTGACCTATCCCCCACCGGCGGGCTATCAGTCTATCTCTTCACCTTTCTTTACTTACTCTTCACTTTTATCTTCTCATTTATGTTAAGCTCCAAATATGGTAATATATATTTGATTGATGGATCAATAATTCATTGCTTATTAATTAAACACTATTAATAATCTCATTTTTATAATTTCCCTCGATTCACTTTTTTATATTTCCTTAGAGTTACTTAGTTAATTTCAACTTTGTTAAGAATTTTTATTCTTAACTTTTATTCAAAATATATACTTATGGACATTCATTTTTTAAAATCAATATTAACATCACACAATACATATGAAATATTAAGAATTTATATCACAATATTTTACATGAATAAAAGGTAAAGATGTATTTAAATTATTTCTAAAGTATCATAATAATAATGTATAATATGATATGTGAAGGTTTCCTTGACCTAAGAAAGTCATATAAAAAAAAAATAGACTATAGATTTTGGGAGATAAAAGACAAAGGAAAATACAATTAGGAACGTAATTTCTATAATGAGTATTGGGTGGGGAATGGTAGAGGAATCCATTATTGTATAATTAACAATGATTTTGGTGAGATTATTAAATGAGTTTGGTTTGGTGTATCCTTCAACAGTATGGTAGGAGAGAGGGAGTTTTGGTGGAAAAGAGTATTAAGACTGTGACCATATAAACCCTAATTTTACTTCCTTTTCGTAACTTCTATACATCGAAATCTGTCGGTGGAACTATACATAATCATTTAATCACAATTATTTTAATGTATGGAATTTATAATTTCTGACTTTGGCATATCTTTCAGTAGTTGGCAAGGAATATAGATACGAAAATGTGAATTCACCAAAGCACCCTTCTAAAAGTATCTTTAAAACTTGTGAGTCATTGTACATGAAAAGGGTACCGTGGACTATACTCACTACACTTTGCTACCAAACAAAACATCTCGTCAAAACAAGTGTGCTTGCTTTTGTTTTTGTCCTCTGATGATTACACAAATTCAACATGTTGTTTTCTTTAATTTGCATTTTATAGTCTGGTTAGAATGGACGTCTCACTTGTTTCTACACGGTTTTTCGTTTTCTGGAATTCTTTTCCTCTGAGAAATATTTCTGTCATGGGATTTTTATGGATCAAATCCATTGCACTAGAAGACTTTCAACAAAGACATGCAAAAGCACTCTCAGACAGCATATCTCACAACGTATGATTTTTCAGACACTGTTACTTTTTGTAGGTAATAGTTTCATGTTGGAGTCTCATAATTTGTGTCCGAACAAGTTTGGACACTCATGATTTATGCTATAAAAGGAAAAAGAAGAAGAAGATGTATAAGGTTTGCACAGAAAACTGTGGAATTCAGATTAAACATGGAAGATCACATGTTCTCGTCAGTTAAAAAAAAATGTAACAATAAAATATGTTTGTTCTTTATTCTAAAATGAAGAGATATTTGAGTGTTTTTTTAGGACAATTAAACATTTTACAATACTTTTTTATAATATTTTAATATTATTATTTGATTAGTTAAAAATTATTCTATAACCAATAATAATAATAATTATAAACACTACTATAAACAAATAATGTTAAAATGTTATAAAAAAATATTGTCAAAATATCATTATTATTTTTAAATAATTACACATAAAATTTTGTAAAAGGGGGTAAATTTTAAGGGAATTAAATGTTTTTTTTCTCTAATTTCTTAAATTTTTGTAGATATTATTTGTATATGAATTTGGATTGAGTTTGTAGCATTAAAGAGGGCTAAAGTTGCAACCCACACAAAACCCAACATTGATGTTCTAGTAAGCCCAACATATACTAGAGTTGCCATAAACATAGGCCATGACTGATTTTTGGACTACTCTGGTACTAGGTTAGTTTTCAAGCAAGTTGCGATGGTGGAAAAAAAATAATATAACAACTAAAATGTAATACTAATTTAACTGAATTCAACCATGTGATGGTTTATAATATCTAAATTAAACTACTTTAAATTATTTGAACTGTTAATAAATATTTATCTTAAAATATATTTATCCCTTATGATTTTTTTTTCCACCATCTCACCATCCCAAAATATTATAAATGTCTTGTATCTTGTATTGAGTGTTTATTATAAAGTAAAAAATCATATTTAATAATAAAAAGTCAACTGTTTATACTTATAAGAGTATAAGAGTCAAAACTCTATAATTTAACTATAAATTGACATAGTCTATCTCATATTACAATTGATATCACATGCAATATCCTCTCTTCTTTCATGTGACCCCAAATCCCATATTAAGATTACAAGGAGAATTTAAAATGCTAGCAAAAAAGAATTGGGTAGTGGAGTAGAGAATGCAAAGTTATATGTAAGGGAAATTCTGATCTATATCAATAATTTTTATAAATAATTAAGACATTAATAATTAATATTTGATTAATTCATTAATACATAAATTTATACACAAATATCTCACTTTTTTGTGTGTGATATTTTACCGTTAAAAAATATTGTTTTTCATAAATAATTAATAGATATATTTTACTTAAAATTCCTCTATTTATAACAATTTTTTTACAATACTTTACTTTATTATTGAAGTTACGTGAAGTGATAACCACAATTAAATACATCAATAATAATATAATATAGAAGGATTAACTTTTTATACTAAAACAACAAGAAGTATTAACTTTTTTTCTTAAAATGCTTTTTCTTCCAAAACTTACAGCCTGGCGCCACATTAGAATGGTTCTCTTATTTATGAAATTTGGGGACAACCCATAAACAAATATCTAACAAATCCACTCATATTAATGCATACCCTTAAATCAATCTCTTTAAGATTCAAACCAAATTAAGTATGTTTACATATACCTAAATTGTAATGTTATTTCATTAGATTAATAATTTTTCTTTAATTTGATTTGAAGCATTTATGGTTAGCTTTGTTTTGCTAAAGAGAAAGATCCTTTATGCATTGTTTTACTTCGTAAAGATATATTTAAATAAAAAATGTGGCAAATTAAAATAAAATTTAATTAATAATTTAGTCTCTATATTTAAGTATTTGATTTTTATATTTAGTTTTAACTTAATTAAATCTCTATTTTTATAAAAAAAGATTCAATATAATATTTTAAGTGTGATATATTAAAATCTAAGATAGATATTAAAAATTGGATCCTTTTCTATTTTATAAACTTTTTTATTTTAACAAATAATACTTTCCAAATAGAAGATGTAGAAACAACTCAAAAGTTTAGAAGGTCTAAAATAAACATAATACTTATTTTTATTTGCTAATTAAATAATTTATGTTCATATTTATTATAATTTATTTAAAATTTATTTTTTGATATTTTTGTAATGCAAAACCATATACTAAATTGAGATAATTAATTTTATTTACATTTCTTTAATAAATAATAAAGCCTGTTTAATCTTTCTGCAACAGCTCATACTAGAATTGTTAACATTATTTTACATGGTATACATGTATTTGGAAAAGAATATATACTTTTTTTATATAATTAAGAATGTTAATTGGTTGATTATTTTCCAATTTTATAATTTCCTTCAATATATTTAATTCTAAAAATAAATTCAAATCAACAAGATTCAACAAAATTATCATTTTTTAAATGTTTTTTGAGATTTAAGCATTTTTCTTTCAAAAATATATAGTAGCTTTAATTTTTTAATACTAAATAAAAAAGAAAAATATCTTCGTATATTTTAAATTGTTGAAATCTACTTTGAAGCATTGTAATTGCTTTACCCACAATGTCCAGAAAGTAATTGATTCTAAATGATTCTTGAAGAGATTTTACAATTTCATTTTCAATATTTCCATTAAATTGTTTTTTTCGTGACTAATACATTTTTCAAAACTATATATTCATTTCAATAGCAATTTTCTTGCCATAAATCAATGCATTTTCAAATCTTTTTTCTATGTACTCTTCAAAAAAAATAAAAAATGAAGAAAGACATTTTAATTGTTCAATAGCCTCATTAATGTATATATCTTTTGATTATAAATTCTTACTAATCGAAATTACTGCAAATGTGTATTAACTTTAATAAAATAATAGACATAGACTAATGTGTGTCAAATTGAATTAATAAAAAATATGTAATTATTCTGTTTTTTTTAAACAAAGTTATGATTTGTTGACTCAATAGATGTCGCTTTCAATACGAATAGAATTTAACATTACTCATAATAATTTAATTAAATTTTATTTTCAAACATAATTTTACAATTAATTTAATTGATATATATTATAACTAATTGTTTTGGATATTTTTTAGGGGCCTAAAGCAAGAGTTTTACTTGCTTGGATCTTAAGATGACTCTAAAAAAAATCCAAATATGACAAATTTATATTTTAACATGTGACACTTTTAAAGGAGAGGTAATTCCAATTTAATATAAATGATAGTTTTTTAAGAAAATAGAAAATTAATTATGTTTTTCTTAGAAAATAATAACTCAATTGAATAAAAAATTATAAAAGTAAAAAATAAATTAAAAACCTAATAATAAAAATCAAATTCCTACCTTTTAAAGTGTGAATTGACTTTTTCACGAAGTTTAAGAAAAAAATCAACTTGTTATTTTTGTAATATGTAATATAGTTTCGTAAAGGTGCACGTCTCATTTGTTTACATATATGACTGTTTTTCTTTTCATGAAGGAGAATATTTTATGTGATTATGGAGATGGATAATGGTCAATGGTGATACCGTGGTTATTAATACTTTTATTCTTTCGTATGAAATTGTTTGAGGGTAGGTCGTTCTTTCATGTTTTGTTTTTTTTTTCACTGTTTAATCTTTTCTTGAGAATGTAATTCTCTTATAAGTGGTTGATTTGTAAAAGATATTCTGACACTCAAGTCAAATATGTTTTATCAAAAACTTTATATTTTATAAGGATAGAACCATGTCCTTTTACCTATAGTATATTCATAAGGTTTGTGGCTACCAAACACATTGATTAATCATTAACATAATATATATTTACACAATCAAATTCAATAATACTTACCAATATACCTGCTAACTATCCATTAATATCATATTCTCGTGCAATATAACATGTCAATCACTCGTAAATAGCGTGTATTCGTATTCAATATGGCCATTAAATATATTAATTGGTCATTAATGATATTTACCTTTCATGATTAGTCTTTGATTGGCAGCCGGTTAGTTGTCTGTTTTGACTCCAGATTCTCCTTAACCAATAGGTCACCAGGGTATAGTACATTAAGCCCCCCAAGCTCCGAGTAGTTGTTTGCAGGTGCGAAGGGGTTTAAGTATATATTCCACACAAATTAAACTGGCGAGAAAGATTGATTACCAAAGGTTTTGATGACGAGACTTTGCCACTTAGATTGGGACGAGAGTGAGAGTTCACGAAGAACGTTCCCCACCGCTCGATTTAGGACAAGAGTGAGAGTTCGTATTGAACCATACCGCTCGATTTAGGACGAGAGTGAGTTCGTATAGAACCTCACTGCTCAGTTTAGGACGAGAGTGAGTCCGTATAGAACCTCACTGCTCGGTTTAGGACCAGGGGTTCTCGGAGAGCGTCCCCTGGGTTTTGAAATATTGCATGAATGACATTTGTCTGTCTAGCTTCAGATTGATCACTCTTAGTTCCAGGTCCCGAGTCTCTGGGCATGTAAGGAAAGAAGTGGCACGGTGAGAAATGGCTTTCTATCCGCCACCCACTTTTACTAGAATTAAGATATACCATGACCTGTAATAGGATCATTGTTAACACCCTGACAAGTGTACCAGATCGTATCAAGTAATAAATAGATGGTAAGTCCAGATATCGTTTCCCAAGGGACTCTTAGGCCTAGACGTTCATGTGAATTGATTTCATAAGACTTAAATAAAGAATGAATTTATGGTTTATAATGTGAAAATTAAAATAAACATGCAAATGCAAAGCTTGATCAATTGGTAAATAAAGATATGAATGAATGGTGTTGTTGGGGTTTACGGTTTCATCCTAATCCACTCTCCTATATCTATTATTCTTATCTGTTATCAATGTTCATGCAACTTTCTAATTTACTCTAAACCCGATTCCTCAGCGAAAAGAGCCTATCATCAATTACTAGTTTACTATTTTTAGTCTCCCTAGTAATTACTAACGCATTAATGACAGAAGCTTAAAGCAATTGACCGTTCTATTCTTATTCCTAGGTAATATTTCATAATCAAGAGAATTCTTCTCAGTTCTAGATTTCTTTGTACGTTCCCATATCGACAAAATCAATGATCATAACACTGAATGAGTTAAACAATGCAAGCTCTCAACTTAGAGAAGAAAACCCAAAACTATTGATAACAAAAGTATATGAATAAAATAAGAACTTTGATATAAGAGAGTTTCAAAAGGATTACATCGTTCTCCAACAACAAAGGGTTTAGTTCACCATTGTCATGGTGAGACTAGATGAATTGAATGGAAAGAATGAAAAGATAAACCCTAGATTTGGTAAAGTGGAGTTGTTGCATCCAAAAGCTGCCTCCAATGAGTGTAGAAAGTGTTTTGTCGTCTTTTTCTGCCAAAAGATACATGCACTGAGTCGTCTGGGTTTATTTATAACACAGAAAAATAACAGAATTTTGGCCCAGGCCCATAAGTACAGCGCTCAACGCTAGGTCCATCGCTCAGCGCTAGGTGCGATACTCCACTGGAACGCTCAGCGTTGACGCTTAAGCATTTGACAGTGGCTTTTTCCACGAAGCTGGCGCTCAGCGGTGAAATTGGCGCTGAGCGGTGGGTGCGATTCTTCTTTTGCACCTTTCTTCATTCTTTCTTGAGTCCAACTCCTTCCTACTTCACTTTCCATCCTTTAATTCTCGTTAAATCCTGTCAAAATAATGTAAAACCAAGCATAATATCTCTAAAACCACCTTTGACTCTCTTGTAACCTAACTTAAGTGTTTTGCATGATTTTAAGCTCATT
>NC_028352.1:8467851-8491149 GCF_000741045.1 Vigna radiata var. radiata | reverse complement strand
CGCGGTTCTTGCACTAACCGCGGCCTATAGTGGACACTTTTTGCCGCGGTTGAACCGCGGCATATAGTGGACAATTTTTTTTTTTTAAAAAAAAGGACTTAGGCAGCGGTTCTTTGGACAACCGCGGCATATTACGGAACTAATATACCGCGGTTGTAACCGCGGCCTAAAGTCTTTGACTTACTACCGCGACTGAATATGCTGCGGTTCGTAAACCGCGACCTATAGTGAAAAATAACCGCGGTAAAAGCCCCTCGCTGCACTAGTGAAAGTAGGTCTCGAAAATAAAGATGCTCCTTGCCAGTGCTTAATTATTGGCTTATGTAAAAATAATTTTTTGTAACCAATGTTATTATGAGAGCAATATATATTATATTATTGATTGTGTATTATATATGTATGTTGGGTGTGTTATTGGACTTTGCTCCAAGAAAAATTAATCTTGAATAATGTGATATTGAATTAATAAAGCATCACAACAAAAACAAGGAGAATAAAACACCATTCTCAAGTCATTGAAGTAGGTCGATCCAAAAAAACTTAGCAGGTTGTTATCTCCAAGCCTGAAATTGCTAAACATCTCGTAGAAGTGTCATAAATCTTGATATAAAAAGTTTATTCATATAAAGCTTTAATACTTATCCATTCAATTTATTCATTTCGAAGTAGCGATGTGTAGACCGAGCGTTCGTCTTGGTTCCTTGTGGTTTCAATGGGATGCTGCTCAGCCCCACTGTGGGCGGCAATTCGGTTTTGTTCGAGGGTCGGTCTCCTTCCTTGCTTTGCTCTCTTTCAACTGTTCAATCCTCTCTGAGGATGCAATTCTTCGATAGGTGGTTAACCTGCGAAAAATACTCCGACGTTCAAGTCAGATATGTTTTATCAAGAGGTCTATATTTTATAAGGATAGAACCAGGTCCTTTTACGTGAACGTCAATAGTATATTTATAAGGCTTGTGGCTGTCAAACACATTGATTAATCATTAACACAATATATCTATAGGCAATCAAATTCAATAATACATGCCGATATACCTACTAATTGTCCATTAATATCATATTCTCATGCAAAATAACTTGTCAATCACCTATAAATAGCGTGTATTCTTATTTAATATGACCATTAAATATATTAATTGATCATTAATGATATTTATCTTTCATGATTAGTGTTTGACTGGCAACCAATTGCCTGTTTTAGCTTCAGATTGTCCTTAACCGATTGGTCACCAGGGTATAATACACTTATCAATTATGACAATTTAATTAAAATTCAAGGTCATAATGTTACAGGTTAAATTATCGTAACTTTGTTGAATTTTTTAATATTTTAATTGAATCTTACATTTGAAAAAGATATCGATTTTTAAATATATCTATTATGGTAAAGAAAAATTGGACCGTTCATTATGGTAAAGTAAAATTTTAGATTCATTTATAACCATGGAAACAATTACAAGCATTGTCTCATTTAGTTACTGGGACACACATTTTTTCATACTTATTTCTCAAAGATTCATCTAAGGCTGCATAATCCTTTAATCTAAAAGAGCTTTTTTTCCTCCATCTTTAGGTATGTCTATTGAGATTGAAGATTTAAGCAAGTTTGAATTAATTGATTTAATGCTTAGAATCACTTATATTTGAAGAGGGAGTTGCTTAAGAGTTTATATGAGGTTAATCTAGTTTTTAAGTTGTAAATTTAATGTTTAATGTATTGTAAGTAATTTATGCTTAACGTACTAAGGAAGTTTTTATTCATTAATTTTGATTATTTTTAAAAATTATCTTTTAAACTATTAAGGGTTTCTTCTGAAATTATAAGATTTTTTTAGTTGATAAAATTTATTTTAATAAACTAAAATATTCTTGAACTTGTTTTGGGTGGTTAGCAATTAAAACGTTTTAGTAATTAAATCTTGTTTTGAGTCAATTAAAATCACTTCAACATGTGATATCAAATGTTTATTATTAGATTAAAAGTTAAAATTTGAACTTGTAACCTTAATTTTGATATAAATTATTGAATTAAATATTTAATATTAAATCAAAAGTTATCATAATTGATATCAACTCTTTATACATAAAAAGAAATCTAGTTTTACGATTCATTTGTGCTATATACTTAATTCGTTACAAAACAATTAATGCAACTTTTTTAACAAAATATTTTAAAGAAGAAAATTGACTATGTTTTAAGTTCATCTTTAAGGGTGTGTTCTTTTGGATGGATTTGAGGGAGATGATTTGAATGGATTTGAGTGGATTTCAGAGTAATTTTATTGTTGTTTTTTGAGTGGATTTGTGGGTAATTGAGAGTGGATTTGAGAGTAAAGTTTGTGAGAATTAGTGTAAGATTTGATTGATGTGACAGATTTAAAAAATTAGTTTAATTGGTAGAAATTATAGATTACCAAAATGCTCCTCGGTATTAAAGTAATATAAAATGTTATTTTTTTATGTTATATTTGAATGTATAAATGTTAATAAAGAGAGAAAATTAATTAATAATAATTGAAATAATAAGTAAAATTATTTTTTAAAATATTACAAATTTATAATTTTCTAAAATAATTTTATTTTTAATTATAGTATTTGTTTATAATATAATTTGTTATGAAATACTATTAATTTTATTTTTAAATATAGCGAATGGGAAAGCACCTACAATTTGCAATATATGGGCCATTTACATAAAGAGACCATCGAAACAGCAAATAATATTACCAGTTTCCCGTGTTAAAAATGAAAATAGAGTGCTGCTTCAACTGGTGATTCTTCTTTTTCGTCTCTGGTCCATGGATACGACGGAGCAAGGAACGAAGCAACTGTTGCGACGGAGCAAGGAACCCATCGTTGCCATCCAAAAACATGCGCCTGGAACCGGATACGTGAAGTTGTATCCGAATAAAGTTCCTTCGCAAAATGCTGAACAACCTGTNTCCGGATACGCTAAGATTGTATCCGAGTACCCGTTCCTGCGCAAAATCTTTGGAAACATCGATCCGGATACGCGTTCTTTGCAATGGAATACGGCTTCGAAGGGTTACAGATTCACTTCGAATTTTGATAAATCGTAAAGGGCATACTAGTCTTTTACTTTTAAATCAGTGCAAATCTTTCCAAAATGGCGAGATGCTCTACACAGTGCAATCCATCCAAATCGTCGCTTTTCCATCATCTTAAATCAGCAAAAGCGAACACGTTTTTAAAATGTTTCTTCGCTCGCAAATTCGCTTGAACAATAAAATCTGTTCGAACGAACACATAACTTTTTTCTGACTAAGATTGTACAACTTCATAAAATCTTGATTTAACCTATTAAATGTGCTTTTAGTTAGTTAAAATTGTCAGTCCTATAAAGTTAAGCTTCTCACTCTTTTAACTAAAAGTTATATGATATGAATTTTTTAAAATAATTTAAATCACGATGTTTACATCGAGTCATTCAATAAATATCAGTTTGATATTTTTTTACCTTGAAAATCATTGTTAGATTTCCTTTGCAATTTTAAGCTACGGTTTTTCAAGTGATTTGACCGAACGAGGATGATTAAGTAAATGGATGTAGCTTTCTTATAAAGGTGAGTTGATTTAAATTTTTGTGATTTTATCTCTTATAATTTTTATTTGAACTGTTATACTCATTTCAATTTTTTTTTTTTGTTTAATTTTGTCTTTAAACTGGAAGTGAATTTGAGAGAATAAGAGTGGAAAGCAATGCTGTTTAAATTACGAAAAGTAAAGTAAAAAGTGAAAGAAAAAGAATAATAATTAAGTTTATAAAAATTTGTATGTAATTTAATTGATATATTAAATTTTATAATAAAATAACACTTATAATTGAAAATTTAATTCACCCTCTTCACAAAAATTTAACAACACTTAGAAACCTTTTTTTCCTTCTTCTTGTTCTTATGTTTATGGATTTAGGATGTTTTAAAGGTCTTCAATAAGAGAAAGCCATTATTGTGAAAGTTTGTACATTAGAAGTCTATTGGTATAAAAGTAATAGTGATGGTATTCTTTTGTTTTGTTTGTTTTTTCATGACTTTATTATATTTGGATTGCAACTTCCTTTTCAAATATCCACAGATAGACACCAATAAAGTTTATAATGAATAATAAACAGATATCTTTAATAAATACATTAACAAAACCACCAATAATATTATGGAATTTAATCAATAGATACTTATTTAGTGAATTTTATTTAAATATTTTTTAAAAATTAAACAATCAAAATAAAATTAATGATAAAATAAATATTAACCATTAAATAATTTTATAGAGTTTAATTTTATATTTTCATTTATATTTATGAAATTAAAATTATTTTTTAAAATATTAATTTTTTAAACTTTGTGGTACAGCTTATTAAATTGGTTTTAAAAAAAAAATCAAATTACTTTGCGCTATTATATTGTGTCATTTTATTTGGGTTATACTTTAAAGATAATTTTTTTTTATTTAAATATATTTGAAAGAATTATTTAAAAAAATATACTTTAGACTAATGTTTTTATATGGAGTAGGTAATATTCGTCCTCGCCGTGATACTTTATCATTCAGTTACTTATACCTTTTAATAAAGAAACTTTCGTTTTATAATGTTACACTTACGTAACTTCATCTCGATAATTGAAACCTTTATTTCATCCTTGCATATTCTAAATACCCATTTTTGGACAGTGTCAATGTCACGCATATTCTTTTTATTTTTTAAATACAAAATATTGATTATAAAAATGTGAGCCCAACGGCAACCATATATATTAACATTATAGTTTAATTAACTCCACTCATATTTGTCTTTTAACTAGTGTAATCGTCTATAAAAGTTTAAAAGAAAATACAAAATATATGTTTTATAAATTCTTATAATGAAGCAGTCTCACTATATTATAATTAATTAAACTATCATTAAAAATCTACAATTATTCAGAAAAAGAATATATATCATTGGATGATGTTGCCATCGAGATAATGGCACAAGTAAAACTCCATTGCCGCACAAGAAAACAACGTATGACACACTTCCCATACTGTCGTGTTTGTCTTTGCATGGCAAAAAAAAGCAACAAGAAGGAAACGTCATTCACATCATAATTCCTTCACGACAATGCATTCTTACATCGTCATTAATCTTTTTGACCTCTTTTTCTCTCTTTATATCAACTTTCCTCCCACAAAATAAAACACGGTGTAAGCAAGACAAGACAAGAACATGTCTTCAACATTGGATTCCGAAGCCACCGTAGTAGAAGAGTGTCGCGGTGTTCTTTACGTTTACAGCGACGGTTCCATAGTACGCTCTTCGCGCCCAAGCTTCAACGTCCCTGTAGCCGACGACGGCACCGTTTTATGGAAAGATGTCGTTTTTCACCCTGCCCATCATCTTCAGCTTCGGCTCTACAAGCCAGCCGACTCATCCGGTTCCAAGCTTCCCATCTTTTTCTACTTTCACGGTGGCGGCTTTTGCATCGGTTCACGCACTTGGCCTAATTGTCAAAACTACTGTTTTCGTCTTGCTTCCCAGCTTCGAGTTATAGTGGTAGCTCCAGATTACCGGCTGGCTCCCGAGAATCGACTCCCTGCCGCAATCGACGACGGCTTCACGGCTTTTAAGTGGCTTCAGACTCAAGCCGCGAGTAATGAGCCGGACCCATGGTTGAGCAACGTGGCTGATTTTAGCCGGGTGTTTATCTCGGGTGACTCGGCCGGAGGGAACATAGCTCACCATTTGGCGGCTGGACTTGGATACGGGTCGCCCAACTTGGCGCCGGTTCGGGTGAGAGGTTATATTCTATTGGCACCTTTCTTTGGTGGAACTGTCCGAACGAAGTCAGAAGCTGAAGGAGCAAAAGATGCTTTTCTGAATTTGGAACTTATTGATAGGTTGGTAAATTTGATTATTCATATCTGCATAATCTGTTACATCAGTTTCGAATCTAGGAATAAATTTTGTTTTGTTAATGATTGAACAGGTTTTGGAGGCTTTCTATTCCGATTGGGGAAACTACAGATCACCCTATTGTGAATCCATTTGGGCCAAACAGTGAGAGCCTTGAAGGGAAAAATCTAGAAGCAATTCTGGTGGTGGCCGGAGGATGTGATTTGCTTAAAGACAGAGCAGAGGATTATGTTAGGAGGCTTAAGGAATGGGGTAAAGATATAGAGTATGTGGAATTTGAAGGACAGCAACATGGTTTCTTCACTATTGATCCTAATTCAGAACCCTCAAACAAGTTGATGTTCATCATCAAACATTTCATAGAGAAGCATTTCGGGAATGTTTGAACACACTCAAACTCTTCTGCAACGTCTTAAAATTCTCACCATCAACCATCCTTTGCCCTAAACTTGTGTTAAATTGCTTTTCTAATAAAACTTTCTCCTTCTAAAAGTTAATGTCTATGTTTGTGACAGTGGCAGTAGAGAATGAATGAAAATATAAAAATATCGTTTTCTTGTTTAACAATTCTTCAGAGTGAATGCTATTTTTCTTTTTCTAGAAAAATCATTAATAGTTTTCTTCAAAAAACCAGTTCGTTTATAGAAAAATAAAAGTTGCAATAAATAAATTATAGGTCACAAAAAATTATTTGAATATTCTGCTTGTTTGTCTCATCTTAAAAATTATTTGAATATATTCAACTAGTTTGTCGTCTTATTTATCACATAATTTTTTTGTGAATCCAATCTAGTTGACACGAGTCTCTTTGCAGTAGTGGATTAATAATGATGATTTTCATTTTTCTTTAATTGAAAGTCGCCAAGTGTTTTACACATCCATTGTGAGAATAAATTTCGCAAGTACTTCGTTTATGTTGCTAAGTTATTGTGATATATTGACTATGATAAAAAAATCACGCAATTTTTTCCAACGATCATAATTTTTATATTTTTATTGGAAAATTCAAAAGAAAATAAAGTGGAGAATTGTAAATTAAGAATAAAGTGATGGTCAAATATTTGCATGGATGTAAATTGGATAAAAAATAACAATAAATTACTAAAGATAAAATAAGAATTAAACCAAATTACAACAATCAATATTGATTTTGTTATTTTTTTTCTACGTTTGTCAAGTATGTTTGAATTTGTGTCCATAATATGTTATTCTTATTTTCTATTTGATCTATATATATATATATTCTCTTAATATATTGACACAAAAAATAAAAGAAAAAGGTTTAATTGCTTCTTTTGTCCCCAGTTTGATGAAATCTGTCAAATTCGTCTTCCTTTTAGAAAAATGTCAATTTCATCCTCATATAAAAAAAATTTGTGTCAACCAAGTCATCTCCGTTAAATACAAACTAACGGTGTTAACTATATTATTTTCACTTAAGCTAAACT
Organism: Vigna radiata var. radiata; assembly: GCF_000741045.1. Taxonomy (NCBI): domain Eukaryota; kingdom Viridiplantae; phylum Streptophyta; class Magnoliopsida; order Fabales; family Fabaceae; genus Vigna; species Vigna radiata. The sequence continues at coordinate 8,483,787 of NC_028352.1, read as the reverse complement.
TTCTCGTCTGAGTGAGATTTGTAGAAAATCGTTTTGCTGATATTTTCGCTTAAGCTAAATAATTTTTGCTTGAACTAGATATTTTTGCTTAAGCTAAAATATTTTCGCTTGAGGTAAAAATGTCCTGCAACTAAAGTTGAACCACTGAAACTCTTTCGCGTGAGTGAAACTTACTTCATCTAGGGCTAAAACTTGGGGTGTTCACTAGGACATAAGTTTAGTGGCTTCATGGGCCATGGCTGGGGATAAAGTGCAATGGTGATGGAAAGGTGGAAATGATTATTTTGAATAACTTTGGCCTTAGTGGTACTTTATCCAACAAGAGAGTCCAATGTTACTTCCATTGCATGGTCTTTAATAATTGAATGGTGTATTCGTTACCTCCATCATGGATTATTGCCATTGCCACTCCACGAATCAACCAAAATCTGAGGGTAACCCAACCCTCCAAGAAAATCCAACAGCGCCATCACCTCAAATGCACACATAGCCTCAGGCTTCGACAAGCAAAAATCATTGCTTTCAAAACTCACTTTGTCAGCTCTAACTTTGTCCCATTCAAACCACGTGGAATCCCCAATGTTCATTGGAATACTCCCACTAAACTTATTCCTGTGAAGACACTAAACTTATGTCCAGTGAGCACCCCAAGTTTTAGCCCCAAACGAAGTAAGTTTCGCTCACGCGAAAGAGTTTCAGTGGCTCAACTTTAGTTGTAGGACATTTTTAGCTCAAGCGAAAATATTTTAGCTTAAGCGTAAATATCTAGTTCAAGCGAAAATTGTTTAGCTTAAGCGAAAATATCAGCAAAACTTTGATGGTATCGGAGGAAGTATTTTTGAAGAGTATAACGCAGCGGAATAAAGTTTGTAAGCGGAAAGCGTGTTCTGTCACAGTTAAAATGAAATTGGTCCTTTTTAGCAAAAATAATTTTCTTTCAGAAAATTATTCAAACAGTTAATATGCGTAAAGTAAAATGAGTGTAGGGAANAGAAAAATCACACGAGTATTTTTATACTGGTTCGATTCAACAGAATCTACGTCCATTTGTTAATCACTACAAAGAGTGATTAATAGTTTCACTAAAAACAATTTTACAGATTACAATCAAATGAAAAAAATATAAAACGAAGAAAACCACTCTACCAACTTGAAGAGAACCACTCCGGCAATCGACCAACGATTCGCGAGCTTCTCCTTTCACAAGACCAGGCAGAGCACCTTGCTAACTTGAAGAGAGTCTGCTCCGACTATCGACACACGATACGCGAGCCTCTCCTTTCACAAGACCAAGCAAGGGAACAATGAACAAAAGCTTTCAAAGAACTTCCCTCTGACACACAGTGTTCTAATTAGCTTTCTCAATTCAAAACGTTGCTTCTGAAGATTTCAAAAAACAAATATATAGCCAAGTACACTGAATGCCAAAGGTCAGCTCCCAACTGCCATGAATAATCGATTATTGTAAGTGTTGATCGATTATTCGAGTCCGTTACAGAGTTTTTAAAAAGTGATAATCGATTATATGAAGTGATAATTGATTATTCAAGTATGACTTGTGATAATCGATTATTGCTTCATGATAATCGATTATTCTAGTACAAAAACATGTGATAATCGATTATAGCTTGTCCATAATCGATTATTCCAGTAAAAATTACAAGGTTTAATATTTTCCTACTATATAAAAAATCTACAAGTTGCAGCATCATCAAAGCACATCTTCAGGTTTTACCAATACTCCTTATTGGTAGCAAACTTGTGTTTTGGTTTTTTGCAAATCTCGCTCAGGCGAGAAAGTTTAGCCTAAGCGAAAATAATGCAGTTAACACTGTTAGTTTGTATTTAACGGAGATGACTTGATTGACATAAATTTTTTCTATATGGGGACGAAATTGACATTTTTCTAAAAGGGGGACGAATTTGACACACTTCAACCAAACGGGAGACAAAAGAAGCAATTAAACCAAAGAATAAAAAACATAAGAGAAACCATTCTAAAACTATCTTCATTTAGGAATGACAAAAATATTAAAGCTCGTAGGTATTTGTTGATAAAATCCGTAATAAATAATCAGTAGTTATGTATACTTATTATTTGCAAATAACGAGTATTTTAATATTTATTTATAAATCGACCGGATACAAATATTATATTATCCCGTATGCGCAGAAGTATGTTATCTACAACAAATTAAAATTTAATTTATATTTTATTAAATTAAATCAAATTTATATTTTATTAAATTAAATTTAATTATAATTAAATTTATAATTAATTTAATTTATATTATATTTTATTATTTTTTTACAATTTTATTTTAAAAGTTTATAAAGAATATTTTTAAGTGCCAACAAATATTATTCAACATATAACAAGACAAATAAGAAGTTAGATTTTAAATATCACAAACTGTCATGTATGTATTGTAAAAATTGTTAAAAAAAAAAGTTGTTAAAATTTTTTTTTCTTTATTTTGGATTAGATAGCATATAATAAGTAGTATTAGTGACGTATCCAACCTATTGTACCTCCTAGCATCTTCATGCCACACATCTTTCTGGGTTCCACGTTGTTCCACTACATGTCACCTCTTTTCGAGCTAGCTTTAATCTTCATCTTAATCTTCTTTCTCTCAACGTTGCTTTCTTCTTCGATATATTTACCTTGAATATTTTGCGTTTAGGTCAACATATTTTAAACACAGATAACCTATAGGAGCCATCCACGTTTACATTTTCTGTCTTGCATATCAAAGTACGTCCTTTTTAAAGTAGAATACAGTTTCTACGCTACTGTGGCCATACTCATTCATCAACCTCATTTTCTATCTGCATCATCGCAAAACATAAGCAAAAACAAAACATGTCTACAACGTTGGGTTCAAAAGCCACCGTGGTGGAAGAGTGTCGTGGCATTCTTCATGTTTACAGTGACGGTTCCATAGTACGATCTTCGCTCCCAAGCTTTAACGTTCCTGTGATCGACGACAGCACCGTTTTGTGGAAAGACGTAACCCCACCCATCATCTCCAGCTTACAAGCCACCGAAACAGTCGGCTATTTCAACCGCTTGTTCGTTTCGGGTGTCTCGGCTGGAGAGAACATGGCTCACCATTTGGCGGCTCGGCTTAGACCGGGTCGCCTGAGGTTGCGCCGGTTCAGGTGAGGGTTTATATTCTGTTGGATTGGGACCATTCTTCTGTGGAAGTATGCGAAGCAAATCAGAAGCTGAAGGACCAAAAGATGCTTTTCTTAATTTAGAAGTTATAGACAGGTTGGTATAATAAATTTGATATGTCTTGTTCCTAGAAATGGAACATTTTTTTGTTTTGTGATTTTGTTGATTTTGTTGGTGAAAGGTGTAAAATTTTGCCAATTTTTTTTTAAATTTTTTTAAAAAGAGAATATCTCTCATCATTTTATTAGTTTGTTTGAATTTATGTTTAAAAAAATATTTGAAATAAACAAATCATAGGCTTTCTTCCTAATCTCGTCTTGTACCTCCCAAATTTTCTTTAATACCAACTCTACACCCCCTAATATTTGTTGTTTCTCCCTTTGGTCGTCTTCCCTCCTCCCCTCCTCTATAGTTTTTACCATTTAAAGTGTAGTTCGTATTGTTTGGGCAGATTTTCTTCTCAGAGGTATATCAAATTTTTCTGGGGTCTAAATTAGTATATCGTGCTTGATCTCGTATGTGTGAACTCTGTATGAATCTGGTTTTCTGTATGAAGGGAGAATCTGGTTTTGTGAGAGTAAACCGCAAATGAAACTGCAGTTAACTTCGCCACATTACGAATTGCGGATCTGTTGGCATAGTAGTTGGATCAGCGGCTAGAGGTGCATGGCCGGTACCTCACTTGGATCTGTAGTTATGGTCCTGGACTGTCCGCATTTTGAATTGCAGCTAAAGGAAAACACAATTCGAATTGCGGTTAGGGCGAACTGCAATTCGAACTCCGGTTGATTTCTCACCTACTTTTCTGATTTCAAATTATGTTTTGTCATTATTTTCAAATTATATTTAATTAGGTATGTAAAAAAAATTTATTAGGTTAAAATGTTATTTAAAATTTTTTTTATTAGGTTTAATATATTTTTCGAGTATATTTCGAATTGGTTTATTTGTTTGTTAAATATTTTTGAATTTTTTTTTGAATTTTTAAATTTTATTTATTAAGTATATAATTTTAGTTAATTTATTTATTTTTGTTTATGAATTTAGAATTTTTATTAAATTATTTACTTAAAAATTAAATTTTTTAAATTTAACAAAAAACAAATAAAATATTAAGAAAACATTCAAGATTAACAAACAAATATAAATTTCAAATTAATTACATTATAAATAATAATTAAATAAATATCAAATTTAATAAAAATTAAAAATTAAAAAAATGTTAACAAATCAATAAAAAAATTTAAAAAAACCACAAAAACACAACAAGATAAATTTAAATTAATAAACAAATAAAAAACTAAAAAAAAAATATACAACAAATAATTAAAAATAATTCATATTGAAAAATTAGATTAAAAAACGTAATAAACAATTTTAAGTTAAAATTAAGAAAAATTAATTATATTAAAAATAAAATTTAAATAAATATCATATAAAAATAAAATATAAATTAGAAAATATTAACCACAAAATATTTAATATTTAAATAAATTAATAAAAAAATATAAAAAAACAAATGAAATTAAAAAAATAATCAAATGTAATAAAGCAAATCAAAAGCAATGCACTTCCGCTGTTCCAAATGCGACAACATTGGAACCACATTTCCAACTGCGGCATTGTATATGAACCGCATTTCCAGTTGCAGGTTAGGTGTGTTCCGAATGTGGTTAAGTATGTTCTGGAACTAACCTGGCGCGCTCTATCATCTTCACTTTTCCATTGTAGAATACCACCATCAAAGATCACCAACACTACAGATCAACATTAGGGATCAACAACGCTAATAAACCAATGTATAATTTCTCAACTCAAACCAGTGAAACAGTGTGTAGGAAGAATGACTCAATGAACAGGAACGGGATGAGGGGGTGCATGTTAGGTTTATACTCAGACAAAAATAGTTGACTTGTTGGTAGTTAGGAAAATTTATTAGTGGTTAGATATTATTAAGTAATCATTAATTAAGTTTTAACTTTATTAAATGAAAGATAAAATGATAAAATTTGAGTTACCAGAAGAAGGAGATGAGATACAAGAAGAATATCTCATCATAATCACTTATATATTGTAAAAAAAAAAGTTGGTAAAAGAACTTTTTCCATTATATGGCAACTTTTACTCTTGCACTTTAACTCATACTAGGCTTTTGCCACCAGTGATTACAGAGCCAACGATAACATTCTAATATAGATCATATACGTTAAAACTGTAATTGTAATGAAAGAAGATATTTTTTATAGTAAAAATGTATGACAATGGATTATGACTTGACAAAGAAAATACCAAAATCATTTTATTCAAATAAAAAATTACATTTATAAAGTATCTTTTGTGTAATATATCATTATATAATCAATTTTTGTCCAATGTATATAACACTTGTATGTCCTTATTTTTACTCCAATTCTAATTATAAATTCATAACAACTTTAAAGAAAGCATAGATACATTGAAATTTTTGAATAAAATAGAAACATAGTTAAACACAAAATGGACTTACACATTAACAACAATTATTATGAAAAATAAAGAGTTGAACAATTATTAAAGTGAACGGTTTACTATGTTAAGAGTTTATGAGTTCTTGAAGGTTCCAATACTTTCTTATATTTCCATTCGTCCCAATCATTTGTTTACATTTAGAAATTATCTGCAAAAAATATTTTAATGCAAAAGTCAATAAAAATTTGACTTTCAAATATAATCATTTAATTTTTTATTTCAAATTTATATTTTTAGATTTCAAAATAAATTTTAAATTAATAACGATCTAATCGATAATAATCATATTTTATTTTTAAACTTTTTGAATAATAAAAATTGTGAGACTGTATGTTCAACTCTTTAAGCACCAAACTAAAGAGTGTACATATAAGGTTTTATGACAATCCTTATTTTAACATCTTAAGAACTCATCTTCTATCTAAAATAAAAGTCCAAACATTTCTATTTATGCCCTTCTACACGTATGATAAAGAATGGACTTCCATATTCTAGAATCAATTATATCATATTTTAGATTGATGCTAATATTGATGTCATAGATGAGATTACTTTCCAATTGGATTTAATCTCAATGTGATTCCATCATTCACAAAACATATTACATACTTCTCCTACTTAATTCATACCATGAACATCAAATTATAAATTTTATTATTAAGGAGTTTCTTTAAATATAAAAAAAAAAAGCTATTAGAAAATAATGAAAAATGTTATTTTAAAATTAACAAATATAACAAGTATTTTCTGTTTATAGAAAACCTGAAAAAAAACTTAGCCTGCATTGCATGAAATATTTGAAGTAAATGGCATTGAATCATGGTCCATGTATACAACCAAGTACAGTGTACCAAAGACTGGACATGTAATCTCAAATGAATTTTATTATAAAATATATGAACTGTAATTATTAGATTTAGGAGTTTTTTATTTTCTTTTCCTACATATGATGCGTGTGATGAAATTGTATGTTTGAAGCAATTAATGTCTTCCGCTGTTTTTCACTGTAACGATAATGAGCATGCCTTGAATTAAATTGAATTGATGTTTTCTTGTGTGACGTGATGCTTTCCCTTGTAATGTTAACGCTGGAAAACCTATCCCAATGAATCGTGATATTAATTGAATTGGGTTATTCTAAATATTTTATGCATGGCGATTATGTTATTTGTTTATTTATTTCTATCTCCGATAGTGCATATGCTTAGAAAGTTAGATTCATGTGTAGTGTTCTTATTGGTTTACGTCATCGATGAAATTAATGTTCATATTTTATTATATGAATAATGTATTTTTAATTTGTAACAATGGATATATTTTGTTATTGTTAAATTAAAATTAATGAAAAATACTATAAATAACAATTAAATGTATTTATTTATTTGAAATCGCGTATGAATTTTGTTAGTTATCAGTGCCAATTTCTTTTAAAGTTATTTAATTTTAAATATTAATGTTTTTATTTTAAATTATTAAATTATGACTCATTAATTATGGATTAATTTAAGTTTATTATTATAAGACATTTAAGGATTGTCTAAAGGTTAATTAATTGTTTTTATAATTAATGAACATGACGGTAAATAATTTTGTATACATCACTAGTTATATATATATATATATATATATATATATATATATATATATATATATATATATATATATATAAAGTAGTAAGAAATTATAGTTTAGGTATATATGATTAATATCATTATATTTGTATTAATGAATCTCTTAAAAGAAGAACATTAATATTATAGAATAATTATTTATTTATATATTTGTGTTTAGTTTTATAATTGAAAGTATTAATGTTAAACATATGTTAACTGCAAGTTTTTATTTTTTTTTCTCTACGTTCATTCGTTACATTTGTTTTAGTCTTTAATGGATTGAATTTTCGTGACTAAAATGAACAAGTCCAATTTCACTTAGGTGTAATGAATCTTGATTTAGTTTTTCAAGTTTAAAATTTGACTTCTATCATATAGTAGACATGAAAATAAAGTTTATTATAAAGTTTGGAATATGTTTAACAAACTTAGACTATTGTTTATGTGATTGAGCATAGCAAGCAACATTGAGTCTACTCTTTCAAAAATTGACAATGCAAAAGAGTTTATAATTTTGTGGAAGAGTACTCTCAAACTATTGACAATTCCTTTCCTGGACATTGATGAGTACCTTGATCACCATGAAGTTTGATTGTTCGCATACTATGCATGGACACGTGATTGAGATGACAGATATCGTAATAAGACTCAAGTCTCTAGGAATGATTGTGGATGAAAGTTTTCTCGTGCAGTTCATTTTGAACTCGATACTGTCGGAGTATGTCTCTGTTCAAATGAACTATAACACCATAAAAGACAAGTGAAATGTGCATGAATTGTACAATATGTTGGTTCATTAGTTATCCAAAAGAAACTAGATGAAAGAACAACCAATGGATATTTCATTAGTTATCCAAAAAAAAAAATCAAAAGGGCATATGTTTTACTGTCCCCCATAATATAAGATTCGTTGAAGGAAAGTTTTCTATTTCGAATGATTACGTGATTTATCTACAAGAGTCATAAAATAACTTAAGTATTGATAGTGATTAATTTTATTTTTAGAAGTCATTAATGGTGATAATTCTGATAAGTGGTTTTAAATGTTATAAAAGACGAACTTAGATCAACGACACAAAATGACGTATGGAACCTTGTGCCAGAAGGATGCAAGAAACTTGGGTGTAAATGGGTCTTTAAGACTAAATGTGACTCTTATGACAATATCCAACGTTATAAGGTCTGACTTGTTGCCAAAGGTTTTAATAAGAAAGATAACATTGACTATAAGGAAACTTTTCGCAGGTTTCTAAGAAAGATTCCATTAGAATTATCATGAAATTAGTAGCTCATTATGACTTGAGTTGCGTCAAATGGAAGATATCCTTTACCACATCTGCTGTTGTGAGTTTGATGTATGCTCAAACATGTACGAGGCTTATTAGTTTTACTTTTAGCATGCTTGGTAGATACCAAAGTAATTTAGGTCTGGATCATTGGAAAGCTGCAAAGAAAGTTTTAAGTGATCTACAAGGAACAAAGAATCAGATGCTTACTTATAGGAAATATGATCACCTTAAGGTGATTGATTATATTGATTAAGACCTTGTTGGTTGTATGGATACAAGAAAGTCTACATCTGGTTATGTGTATGTTTTAGTCGGAGAAGCGATTTCATGAAAAAGTGCAAAGCAGTCCATCGTTGTTGCGTTTGTTATGGAAGTTGAATTTGTGACATGCTTTGAGGTCACGATTTAGGCTAATTGGTTGCAGAGCTTTATTTTAGGACTTAAAGTAGTCAACATATTGCCAAACCGCTAAGAATTTATTGTGATAATTCTGTAACAATATTCTTTTCTAAGAACGACAAATATTCCAAAGGTGCTAAGCATATGAAATTGAAATACTTTGTCGTTAAAAAAAAGTTCAAAGTAAAGTGTCAATATAACATATTAGTACCAACCTTATGATTGTTAACCCTTTGACAAAATGGTTACCGCCTTAATTGTTTTCTGGCAATGAAAAAGAACATGAATATTATATGTACTGGTGAATGTTGAATGTTATTAATGCTTATGTGACATTTTATGCTCTTTGATGTATAAGTTTTTAAAATTTATGTTTTCTTCCTTATGTTTATGCTTGCAAATTAAGATGAAGAAAATAAATTATGTTATTGTTATTGAAATGACATTTTATTTGAACCCATTATGGACTTTTCATTATAAAGTCATATTAAGCAGAAAGAGATGACAGTAGTACGTGAGAGGAAACATATCAAATAAATAATATGCAACCACTATAACTATATTTAATAATGAGCAACGATGGAACCAATTTATGTAAGTTCTTAATGTACATTATTTTATGGGTTTAATATCCTCTTTGGTCTTCACTTTTGTTGTATAATGTCAAATCTATCTCCATTTTTAAAAATAAGGATGAATTTGACATTATCCAGAAAGTGGAGACGAAGATATTAAACCTTATTTTATGTATTAAATAATAAATATTATAATTCATAATTTAATTTTATTAAATATGTGACTTGATTGAAATAATTGATAATTTAATTTTATTGTGTGATTCATTTGAAATATTATAATGAATTGAAATGTAATTTAATAAAATATAAAGATTTATTAATTTTTATAGAAAGTTATAATAAAATAAAAGAAAACCTAACTTGATGAATGTGATTTAAAAAAAAATTATGATTATGTCTATAATCAGAAAGTTTTTTCAAAACAAATCATCAAAAAAGTGTGAAAGAAAAAAAAGACAAAAAATAAGTTGCAAAGATAAATTTGAAAAATAAAGATGTTAAAAAATAACATTCATATTACATCTCAATGTTAGTTTTGTGAAAAAAATAAAAAATAATAGAAAAATTACAAATTAATTTACATTATCAAAGTGCATTTTTTTTGCAACTAATAGTGAATTTCAACAATCATCAATTTTAATCCCAATATTTTCAATAAAGTCTAAAACATCACTCTCATTTAGCCTCCAAACTTCCAACACTATCAACAAAAACTTCGTTCACTTAAATACGAGTGTTATTCCGTTCGTTAAGTCGCACTCAAGTGACGTTAGTAGATATCATTTTTTTTTCTGTTGATTAATAAGCTACTACTAGGGTGTTGGAGTCAACCTCATGTAACATTCACGTTTTCAAACCAAAATTAACATAAGTAAAGTAGATTAGTGCCCTTAATCACCTTAACACAAACTCAAACAATTATCGGAAAGAAGAATGTAAAACAAAAGGTTATTATTAATTTTTTATATTTATGTACAAAGAAAATTTAAACTTTAATATATACAAAGGAACCTTCCTCATCTCGACATTAGTTCAAGGCAAATTCAAAATATTAATTGTGATTTGGTTCTATCAATTTAAAAAAAAAAAAAAAAAGTGTACATCTTTTTTCCAAAAAAAAAAAATCGATAATTGTCCTAATTAAAATTATCCGAAAGAACGAAAATAAAATAAAATCCAAGCACACGTTGAACATAACCGTGACCATCGACACGTCGCCGTCTCGCTTGTCCTTATTCACACGAACATAGCTTCGCCGAATTCGTAAACCACACAACACGTGTCACATGACCACGTCACGACATCGTTTAGACACCCTCTTCCTATAGGCGTTATGGTAATCTTCTTATCTTATATGTGCAAAGGCTGGACCGGTCCGGTTCAGAGTTACGGTTGGCGCTGAGACTCGCTCCGCCAGAACCGGTTCCGGCGAACCGGGCCCACATCTCCTTCTCGAACCCCTCTTCATCCTCGTCCATCTCGTTCTCCGGTAATTGCCTAAAAAACTCCTCCAAGCGCGTGTCTTCCACGCCGTAGCTCCACAAATCGACACTGCTAGCCCTGTGCGGGTGCAACACCACGATATCATTGCCCTTGTTTACGACAAGAGGGTTGATGCTGCTGCTGTTGTTATCATCGTTGTTCTTGTTGTTCCTTAGCAAACCATGTCGTCTCTTGCGCGCGGCTTTAAGGACAAGCTTCTTGGGGACCTTGTAGACGGCTAGCACGGCGATGTGGACGACCACGCACGGGAAGCAGCAACACACGGCGGCGCACTCAGCCGCGCCTCCCCCGGCCGCCTCGCCAACGCCACGCCTCCGGCGGTTTTGCACCGGCTTCGGAGGGAGGACGACTTGGTGGACCATCGGAAGGAAGCAAATATACGAGAAAAAAAAATAGCGCGTCTGATTGCGATTATTGATTTGAACGGTTTGGTTTGTGGTTTTTTTATGTGTGAATGTTTGGCGAAGGGAAAGAAAGAGAGAGTGGAGGAGCTTGAAAGAAGGATTATCAGAGAAAGAATTGAGAGAATCTGATGAAACAATGATTAATAGAAAATGGTGGTTACGGATCGGTGTTTCGTAAGATCGCGTCGCACTTCACACTCAATGAATGAACGAAAGAGACTTCTAGATTAACTGAAACTGCGGTTTCCTTTTAACTCCATACATTCAAACTGCCTTAATTAATTATTAATTAATTAATTATGCTCAAAAGATTTTCGTTAATTAATTATTGATTAGAATGAAAATGGCACTAAGAGATAGTTCAAGTCGAAGCCTGAAATCTGGTGTAACCTTTAACCAAATTATCGAAAATAAGAAAAATAAGTCATTCTTGGAAAACAATTAACCAAACATACCTTAACTGAAAAACTACTTTTTATTTTAAAACGAATTTAGTTTTAATTTTAGGTATTTTTAATTTGATATATATATTATATTAATAAAATATTAATTATCTTTTTTCTTTAACTCACGCGTAGCCAATTATAAAGGAACATGTCACACTCAATCTACACGTATTTTAAACGGATTTTTATTGTTATGATAAAACAAAGGCGTGATTGATATGATTTAATAAGGCATTGGGGAAAGTTTAGAAAGGCTTCTTTCTTAACTGTAATTTCTGATATAATTTATTATAAGAGATTTATTTTAATATAAATTCTTAAAAGTTTTTCTTTCTTTTTTTTCATAAGTTGGATCCTTGTAAGTTCCACGTCACTGGCTGGTAACTAATGTTGATGATAATCATAGGATGCTTATCGCTTTGGTTTGACATCAACCTACATATAACTTTATCATAACATAACTAGTTTAAGAAAAAAAAAATTAAGATTTTGAGTTAAAATTAATATATTTGCAAATAATAAAACAATTTGGAAAAGTTATATAAAGAAAACTGATTTATATATAAATTAAATTTTGTAAAAAAACTAATTTTATTTCTCTTTTATGTTAAAAGAGTTTTAATTATAGAGACTAATTGGTTTTCTGTTACATCTTTCTGAGTAGTCATATACATATAATTTATGCATAAATTAGTTTTATTAAACCAAAGTTGAATAGTTAGGACGTTATTGAAGTTATTGATGATAAAGTAATTTTGATTAGTTTTTACATCAAATTATCTCGTGAAATTTTAGAATAATAATAGATTATGTCATAATATAATGTGTAAAAAAGTAATACATTTGAATAATTTTTATCGGATTTACATTGTGTCACATCCCATTTAATACTTTTGTTTAATGGGGTACACTTGTCAAAATCCTTTCAGTAGTTTCTCTATGCAAGTGGGAGACAATCATTGTATTGCATTTAATTCTTCACCCTCGGTAGACGTGTGGCTGCAAAGAAATGTGGATTTCTAGATAGTGGAAGCCATGTGGCAGGAGTCGTCCATTTTGGTAGCCATATTTAAAGTGGGATTTTAAATCTGGCACCACTTTCTCATGCAATCTTTTTTCTTCCTCAAACTCAACTTTCCAGAACCACCATTTTTCTCCTCCTTCTCTTTAAACCTTCAAACTTCTCTCTAAATTTCTAACCATCATTTCTTCTCTGATCATCAACTTCATTTTAGATTAATTTCTCCCGGTGTCAAGAGCTTCAATTTGCACCGATCATAATTCCATTTTGAACCGGTAAGTGTTCTAACTCTTGAAGCTCCTTCTCATTCTTGCATGCACGCCCACTTTAAGCTTGCATGTAATTGTTAAAGCCATTTCTTTGAACTTGTTATCTTGTAATTAGACTCTAGACTTTGGAAAACCTTAGAAGTAGTTGCTGCCTAAGAATTAGAACCCTAACTGGAATTAGAGGTAAGGGAAGCTTATAAAATTTAATTATGATTTCTTTGTATGATTGAATGCATGATTTAATGTATGTTTGATGATTTAAATGGTATGATGAAATGTTGTATGTTGTTGCATGAATTGTTTGATATTGGTTAGGAATTTAGCGTGAATGTATTAAACTTAGAGAAATTCTGGAATCTGTGATCGAAGGTCATTAGGACCGTTCGGTCCTCCCCCTTAACTCGTTCGGTCTTGACTGAAGTCAGTTGATGACCGATCGGTCTTGTGATGTTCATCATGATTTATTACCTATTTGCTTAATTTAGCCTTTTAATAATTCAAGGGAGTCTTTCGCTCTCGGTTTTAGTATATATATATATATATATATATATATATATATATATATATATATATATATATAGTATGTTTAAGAACGTTCGGTCATAAACCAAGCGTTTGGTCATACAAGTGTTCGGTATTAAACTGGCACTAAACTTATGAAGCGTTCGGTTTCACATTGTTAATATTTATTCTCCCAGAAAATGTTCGGTCATGTGAAGCACTCGATTATAGACCTAGTGTTCGGTCTTATTAAATGATTGGTCACAAACTAGTATTGCTATGAGTTAAAGTACTCGGTCTTACACCTAGTACTCGGTCTTGAAGTGCTCGGTCATAGACTAGCCTTTGGTTATTTTAATGTTCGGTTTTATACCAACATCTGATCATTAAAGTACTCGGTTTGTAAAGTTATCTTATTTGGAAAGTGCTCAGTCTTATACTGACACTTGATTCCCAAAGAGTGTTCGGTCTCGTATTGACACTTGGTCTATTGAAGAGAACTCTTTTACTCCAAAAACGTTCGGTCTGATTAATATAGTATTCGGTCTTACTAAAGTTTTATTCGGTTATTGAGCGTTCAGTCATCTTCATAAAATCATTTGTAAGTTTTGCTTGGCTTTGGATAATACTCGATTTTCTCAGTGTTCGACCGTTCGTTCACTTACTAAAGTAATCTTTGATAATCAGTTCATTCTCGGCATTAGACCGTTCGGTCATGTACTACAGTTTTCTTTGAAAACTTAGTCTTCCTTTCAGTGTTAGACATTCGATCATTTTCTTAACAGTGATCTATTGTGTTGAAAGTGATAATGTGTATTTGGTTGAGGTTGGTAAAGTAAGAGAATTCCAAGGGTGGAATGTCTCATGATTAATGATGGTTGGTGAAGTATGAACATGGTCAGACTCTGCTATCGTCCTGATCCTGATATTCCGTGATGACGCTTTCTCATATAGAGGAAGGTTATTCATGCGTGGGAATGGCAGTAGGTCCGCGGTCATAAGACCAGATGATCGTTGCAGGACTAACCTCGGGTGGCAGCTGATGAGTTATGCCAGCTACTACACCACACCGGGTGCTAGGGACGTCGAGGTACATGGTTCATACAGTCCGGACAGTGTCTAAGTGGTTGGTTATGATAGTTGAACGTTCGGTTTGTATAATTATGAATGTATGATTGGTTATCCGGTATTTATGTTTATATGTATGTTGGAATTGATTAATTAAATTTACATAAGCTTACCCTTATCTGTTTTATCTTGCCTATGTTGTCGTTCGGTATTTTGGCCGTTCGGTTTGTTCTCTTCACTGCGACGATCATCCATTGGATGTGAGCAGAAGGCGTCATTGAAGATACCTTGGAGGATGTTTTACAGACCGCTCAGCCAGAGGATAGTGTGCTTGAAGATAGTGCAGGACCGTCTGGTCCTTAGGATAGATTTTAATTACTCCCCTTATGTATAGAATCGTTCGGTCCACCTTATGTTTTGTAGGACCGTTCGGTATACCTTTTGTACTTAGACCGATCGGTATTATTATGTGAACCGTTCGATCATTTTGTGTACATTCAGCATCTTGTAAAAAGTTTTAAATTCTATATGATATTTCATATCTCTTACCCATCTACATGCTTATTTATCATTATTCTTCTTTATTATTTATGATAACTTCTAGAATAAATTATAATTGTGTTATATATTTATTGGGAAGTTACACATTGTCTAATATATTTTAATTAAATTATGTTTTTCAAAATTTACAATTACATTAAAAGATATCTAAATAGTTTATACGTACACAAGATCGTTGAATTTTTCATTCGTGTCTCCTAGGTTAACTAAGTCCTTGAAATATTTATATTTTTTTTTAATCGTGCTACCTCATAAATAAAGAAGTTGGTTTAGATGATTTTAATATTGTATTAATTACTTTCCAAAAAAAAAATTATGAACAATTTTTTTATTCCCAACCAATACGCTAAATGATGCGGTCCAATATATATACTAATTGATACAATCCAATAAAACGATTAAATAATATTCTAGATATATTTTATCTAAATATTTCATATATTAATAAAATATATGATCAAATTTTAATTACGTTATGATATTCTTTAATATTATATATCTACATAATATTTGGTTAATCAGAATATCATATTATTATTATTATTTTGCTTATTAATATATATATATATATATATATATATATATATATATATAT
>NC_028352.1:8420012-8467796 GCF_000741045.1 Vigna radiata var. radiata | reverse complement strand
TATATATATATATATATATATATATATATATATATATATATATATATATATATATATATATATATATATATATATATATGTATGTATGTATGCGCGCGTGCGTATCATTCACTAGCAAATACACCATTGTTTCATATTTTCTATTTTATTCATAAAGATCCAAAACTTTCTTATTAAACTGAACTACCTGGCAATGATGCCATTGAACACTTAAGATATTTTGAGTTTTACTTCTTCATTTTTGTGTGATCGCATGCATATAGAGTTACATCTCGGACTTTACACTTATTCTTTTTTGTTTGCTTGACCATGGATGCACTTTGAATATGATTTAGCCCTTTTTTTTCAAACTTCCTAGCCAAATAACCCACCCAACCATATATCTCCCATTACACCTTTGTTTTGAGCTTTTTAGCCTTTTTTTTTTTTCAACCCATTACAATCCCTTTAAACCAGAAAAACCAAAATAAATACCTAATTAGAGACTTGTGAGAGGTTGTGTAAAGAATAGGAAAATCTGTGGAACTTAAGTGCAGGGGAGAATGGCATGAGTAGTGGTTGAGTTTAAAAAAAATGATGAAAAAAAAGTATGCAACATTGACAGAATTTCTTGGTTTGAGTTTGAAAGAAAAATCTAGAAAAGAAAGAAAAGTGTGAAAGTTGAGAAAATCACAAACATAGTATAATTAGCCTAAAATATATATGTCTTGCACTGGGTTGTTTCTCAATTTTTCCCAAACATTTTCACATTTTCCAAATTTTTTAGTCATTGATTTTCATTCTTTTAACTAACCCCAAAACCAAACCACATACAAGCTAAGATGAAGTCCTAATGATTTGGAGTGTGTCTTGGATTAAGTGATGCTAGTTAGAAGCTTTTTACACTCATGAAATATGCTTTTACATGTTTTGTTGAGTGATATATACAAGTCTATACACATTGAATTGTTTAGTGCAAACACTTATCTTGTGAGGTTAAATATGAGATGTTGTTGATTTTTATTGTTTTCTACTTGATTTTGGTGGAACTAATAATATGTTTTTTTTACTTGCTAGCTTTCATGAAACTTGAAATTGAATGGTTGTGCATATTTGTAATTAGAAATGAATTGTGATAATTTGTTTAGAACTGTTTGTTGTTTTGTTTGTCTCTATAGGGCAATCCTTTTTCCTAATAAAATTTCCTTTTTAGTTTTAATTAGTTTGTAAAGTTCTAAAATTAGGTTAGATTTTACTTTTTCTATAAAAATTAGAATTTTCTAAAAGTTCATTTAAAAAGTTTTTAGTAGTGTTTTAATGTAGATAATAATTCTTGTTTCTTTTAGAAAAATTAAAATTGAAAATATAAACTATTCTTCTTAGACAAGGTTTATGTTTTATATTTTGACTTTAATATCTTTTCTAGCTTCCTTTTTATTAGATAATAGCCCTGACTTGGTTAACTTAGCTTTTGACCCTCAGGTCCAATTGGGCAAAATGCATAATCGGATTGCCAAGGTGTTTTAGTCAAGCTATCAAGATGCTTTAGTCGGGCTTCCAAGGTGTTCTAGTCGAGTTTCTAAGGTGCTTTAGTCAGGCTACCAAGATGCTTTAGTCGGGCTACAGATGTTTCAATCGGGCTCATAAGGTCTTCAACGTTTAAGCAAGTAACTCGGTTTAGTGGAGGGTTCTTAGGGTGTTGAACTCATAGGATTGATCTCTCTGAATAGAAAGCTTTGAGAACTATGTTTGGGCTTGCTTGTTTTAGAAGAGTCTTTAGAATGTCAAGTTCAAAATACAAGTGCTTTTGAATAGAGAACTTTAGGGACCAGTATTTGATGTTGGGTTCTTAAAATGTTGAGTTCATAACACATGTTTCTAAACAAAAATCTCTATAGGCTAGTTTTTGGTTTAATGTGTGTGACATAGTATTATTAAATGAATATTTTAAGAAAATATGACATGTTGATTTGTTTTCATGTTAGATTACACTTTTGTTTATTTGTGTTTGCATTTGGTTGTGATGATCATGATTTATCATGGGAGCTCAGGTGGAGATGCACAACTATGAAGAGTCGAAAGAATCAAGATAATAGAATTTAAGAATTTTCGTTTAGATGATGTATTTTATTCTACTACAATAAAACATTATGTAAATCGAGTTATATATGTTATATGTGAAATTTGAATAAGTTTGGTAAATTGTGAGTTTTATTTTTATATGTGAATTGTGGTTAGAAGCACTAAAATTTTGGGGTGTTACACTAAACAACAAATAATGTAATAATGAACGTAATTAATTTACCTTGTGAACTAATATTTATACTATGTTTTTACCTTATTGGATATGGCCCATATGAATGATTATCTTGATTAATTTACTTAATGTTATGCTAACATGCTTTAGGTGTGAATCACAATTTACCTTCAATTATGCAAAGTCTCAACTAACATAAAATGATGTTATAACTGAAAAGATTTCGATTATGTAGACATGATATGAGGTTTCAGGTATTCAGTCATGTGAGCTGATATTGGGGACAGATTGAGATCATTTTAGACTAAGTAGTTGAAATAATCACGGACACGTACAATACAATACAACTAACATGCTTCAAACATGATCAAAGGTTATTAAATATTTAGTTATCTAAGCTTATATTAGAGATAGGCCAAGATCATTTAAGATTAGGTAGCCAAGATGATCTCGGGCATGTACAATACACTACAAGTAACATGCTTTAACTGTTAATTACAATTTATCATTAATTTTGCAAAATCTCATTTGATATAACATGATGTTAATTGTAGAGATTTCGATTGTTTAAATATGATATAAAATTGTGAAGTATTCAGTTACGTGAGTCGATATTGGAATAAGTCAAGATCATTTTAAATTAGATAGCCAAGATGATCTTAGACATATAAAATAAGTAAGCATACACCAAAATTTAATATCATCAATTCAAAATAAAATTCATTTTAAATTTCTTGTACTTGTAACAACAAGTTTTAATAAATAATAGTATTTGTTATATGAAATGAGATAGAATTTATTTATACTTTATAGTTAATAAAACAAAGAAAAAAAAACAGTACGAATTACTTTCATTTCAACAATCCTGAGGTAATTAAGATAAAGAGAGAATGAATATACTAAAGAAAACTATCATCATCACTCGCCTCACATTTAATAAGTTAATTTGCACAAAAAGTTCAATTCCATTAAAAAGATATGGTCTTTCCTTTAAAAAAAAGTCTAAGGTTGAATTAGGTTTATAATGATAATTTTAAAATTATTGTTATTTTGTTACAAATTAAGTAATACAATAATAAAAAAAATATAAAAATGAATATTTAATGTGAGATCCTATAAATGTTAATAATTAGAAAATATATAAATATGGTTAAATATCTTAAGTAAAAGATAAAACGGTTTGGTAGTTATAATTTAGAAAATTTATTTTATTTTAAAAGAGAAAAAAGATTTGGTAAATAATTATTTACTTAGAAAAAAAATTATTAAATATTGTTAGATATAATTAGATATTGTTGTTGGATAATAATAAGTTGAATTTTGGATGTCTCACTTAAGTGTCAAGTTGGTTTCCACTTTTAAAAAAGTTTGAAAAGTGTCTCAATTAACTTCTCTTTACAAAAAAATTACTAATCATGTTAATAACATGTCATGTGTCAATATATTTTTTTTAAAAAAATATTTTGTAAAATTTGTTGTGGCCATGTGTCAAGTCTCTGGCATGACACATGGCACTGTTAATATCACGTGATAAGAAATTATTATATGTCAGAGTCATATATCATTCTCTTATTTCAATTTAGTCTTTATATATGTCTTTTGATTAGTTTAGTTTTAATTTTTCTAAAAAATAACAATATGGTCCATTTCTAAATTGAGACAAAATTTATTATTTTTATAAATGTTATACTAATATTTTTATTAAAAATGATTTTCTAACATTATATTATTGTATATTATTAATTCATGTTTTTTTAATATAAATATTAGTATAACATTTATACAAATAATAAATTTAATCTCAATTAAAAAAAACCAAATTTATTATTTGTATAAATGATATTAATCAATTTATTTTTATAAAAAGAACATGAATTAATAAAATATTAATTTTAAATACTTGTTATTTTTGTAAAAATATCTATAATTAATTAGTTTTAATCTTATATAAAAACATTGATTGACAAAAGGTTGACCCCCTATTTTGCTATGAACCTTGGTTTCTTCCTATTGTTTATTCCTCCCATTTCGGCTTTTCCTTTTTTTCCCGTAAGGCACTTGAGAATTTCTCTCTTTGCTAGACTTCTAGTCAGTCAATTGAATTTGGATATTATCACAACCTTAGTTTCCATATAACTCTTTATCCCCACTGAGATATTCTTGATCCATTCCTTTTAACAAACCCACATATTGCTCGAATTACATCACATAATCTTCGACATTTCCTGTTTGCTTTAATGTCAGCAACACTTCGAGGGGGATTTCTCAACATATTTGGTTGAAAACATTGCACTATTGTTGTCTTGAAAGATTCCCAAGTGGGATATGGTTGAAAGATTTCCACCGTTGATACTACTAGTTCAAAGCCTTTCCTTCCAAAGCCACCAGCATTGCTAGCATTTTTTCAATTTATAAGCCTTCTTACAATTTATAATAATTGTGCATGGCAGGTCCTAATATTATCTCATGCTATGATATCTTTCGAGAAAATCATGATAATTTTCTTTAAGACTTCTCAACACATTGATGTTGAAACTGCTCTATCAACAGAAGTTTTGGCTATTATTCTCTATCTCGAAAGTGCGTATAACCATGAATAAGAATCAGTTTTTGAGAACATAGCAGCCACACATGACCAGAAGACTCAACAGTAAAAATGAGTGAAATCGCAACTCACAAGTCCACGTTTGACTCTGGGGCATGGGACAACATAATGACTAGAATAAAACATAACAAATTTCAGACAGGGATAAAACTATATCCTCTAATTAGTAGTTCCATAGATTTGAGTGAGCAAAACATCAAAAAAAAAAAAGGAATTGTGTACATTTTACAAATAATCTTACCAAATCAAACGCTACATTAGGATTAGGATACCAAAATGATAAAAGATTACTAATTTATTGAATGGTGGGGTTCCTCCCAATGCTAAATGGCAAACAACTCGAGCTAATAATATATTACAAAAAAAGTCAGTCACATTCTCAATTTGGACATATCTGATGAGATGCCAATTTGGCACTGCTTTCCAGGTAACTAATAAATAGTCTGTCCCATCCTTTCTCCATTGTCTCTTGGCTGATAATATATTCAATCATGCCATCACACAAGAAGATTATGGTTGAATGCCTAGGGAATCTCATAATGTTTTACCCTTACTCTAGCCACCAATGAAGCCTAACCGGTGAAGAATGATAGCCAAAATGAGCATGCATATTGCAAAGATCATCCCAGGCTTCCCTAGCAGCCAGTTCTTTGTCTTTCTTGCAGATTCAACTCCTCTTTGAATCCTGTCTGCCCAAAGCATCTACAAAGACAAAGTGTAAAGGTTCATCTTAGTACTAAAACAAGTCTACAACCAACCAACCTAAGTTTATCTAACCCTATACTGTGTTTTTTTCAATTAACCAAGGATCTCACTTTCAATTGCATTTTATCTTACCTTTCCCATAATTGCCACAAGTCTATTTTAACGTCCTCATCTTAGGTATAAAATTTTATTTATGAATGCAGACTAAATTTTATTGATGAATGCCAGGCTAAATGAATATAGTGTAGAGTTTGGGCTTGAAGGTACCATTTTATCCAAGCTCTCTGGTGACATGGATGAGACAGCTTTCTGAGCTTTTGCTGCCTCTTCTGGTGAAAGCTTAACACCAAATTGTTCACCCATGTTTGCCATCATTTCCGGGCTCATATTTTTAATCATGGATGTGAACATCTGCAAAACGACATTAAGCTTTTGTAAGAGAATATATACATAATACTGAAGACAAGAATTTTTCTAGATAGAGAATCTGTAGTACTTGCCAAAAGAAAACACAAAAAATGAGCATGCGAAAAGTCAATCTCGGACAAGGGAGCTGGCGACTAAAAAGTAACACAGATTCATAACTAAACAGAATACTCAATCAGAAATTACTCAGTAACATGAGTAATAAAGAGTGATACTTAATTCCAGACAAGTATGTGAAAGAAAGCTAGTAATCATTTTATATACTGAACCAGTAATAGAAACATACCTGCCGCATGGCTGGATCTTTCATCTGGTTTCTCATCTGCTCTTGTAGATCAGGACTGGAAGAAGGAAAGTTTGACTGAGAAGCGCTTCTCATATTTGAAAACACATTATGAGAAGAACTTGATTCCCCAAAATGACTAGTTTCACTAGTACTTGATGATGGGATGTTTGACTGATGAACATTTCTTTGGATCTCGTCTACTGCTGCTGCGGATGGAATAGATTCTTTCCCTTTTAGTGATGATGCCATTTCAAACATCTTCTTGAGGTCATCAGCTGGCATTTTACTTATCATATCACTTGCTGCTTTAAACATGTCAGGTGTCACATTGGGAGGCATTGATCCTGGGTTAAAAGAATCAGGGGGACCTCCTCTTAAAAATTGGTTGTCCCCTTGAAATGAAGAAGCCATATCAAGCATTTTTTGCAGTTCATCAGGTGACATCTTACTAATTACATCAGAGGTGGTTTTGATCATATCTGGGGACACATCTTTGAATTGTCCAGCATTCAAAGAAGCCAGCGTGGCAGGATTTGTGTTTTGAATGAAGTTCTGGAATGACCTATAGAAAACACAACATGCTTAGATCCTGTTTGGATAAATTTCTCCGTTAACAAAAATTAGTGTGTAAAGTTAAAACTCACATTGAATAGATCATTGTCAATATAAAAACTTCCAAAATTAGCTTATAGAGAAGTTCATTGCACTTTTTTTCTCCTATAAATGCTTGGAGAGAAATTTTTCTAAACAGACCATTTACAGCTTCTATAAAAATGTTAACTACCTGACAGCTTCAGGATCCTTTCTCAGTGCATCTAAGCTGTCTGCATTTGATTTTGAATTTCTATTGTTAGCTGTACTTGTACTCTTAGAGGTGTCACCAGATTTTTTTTGAAGGGCTGTTTGTTCCAAAGAGCTTTTAGGTGGTACATCCTCGACTTCTTCAGTTATTTCTTCGATTACTAGTCCTACAAGCATGATGTAAACAAGGTTAACTTAACTATGACATTTATTAGAACCATATAGCTGATGGGGTTATGGCAAAGTGAAAGGTAAACTAGAAAAATAAATTGGGGGCACACATACCACTTGTCAATTGCTCACCACCTCCCATTGTCAATTTTTCCTTGGTATCCCTGAAATAAGCACTTTATATCAGCTTACTTCCAACATATTAATTCTTTTATTACACATGATTCAATTGAAAAAACATGATAGTAAACATATAACAGATATACTTAATTCAGTATACAATCCAATATTTAAATGGACTTGTAGTTAGAAATTGAAGAAAAATTACTCATAAATCATAATTAAATATTCATTAATTACATCAGTAGATGTATCGTACATATAATTAATAAGTAGATCAATAAATAATTCTGTTTATAAGATAGGTGCAAGTATGTGGAAGGAAGTAGCATCACACCGTAAAAGCTCTGCAACTGTATCATCATCAGGGGACACTTCCTGCGCCTTGCTCAGATCAGAAACAGCATCCTAAGAAAACAGAAATCGTACTAAACATAACTGAATAAAATGTCAATTTTGAGGTAACAATATTAATTGAGTCACAACAAAGCTCACATTTAGTCGACCTAGTTCCTTATATGCTTGACCTCTTCGATAAAGAGCCTTAAGGTTCGTTGCGTCATATGCCAAAACCTACCATATTTAAAGCACATTAATGCACTTCTAGGTCCAAATAGCCAATTAGAATCACGACTGTATTTGCATTGTTAAAGAAGCAAAAGTAGAAATGAGAAATTATTTTATTCCTTCCTATCTTCTAAGCTGAAGAATATCCACACAATACCCCCTACTTAAACATTGAAGTTGGTTATTACAGTCTACGATTAACAGCATATTTCAATGGAAAAAGAAAGGAATTGCAAATACCTCAGAACCTTCTTTTATGCACTCATTATACTGCCTTGTCTTCAAGTAACAGGACATCAAGTTGAGAGAACATGCCAAAAGAAGCTTTCTACTTTGGAAAGATGGAATCTCTTTGATGTTTTCTTTAGCCTATAATATTAAAAATTAAATTAGTGTATAAGAATACAAAAATGATAATTTAGTCCTATGTTTCAATTCTCAAAACAGGGAGAGATAGGAAAAAAAGGTGTGAGAGACTGTAAAGTGGCCACAGAAAGTTTACTTACAAGCGTATACTTCTTCAAAGCTTCACTGAACTTTCCTTGACTATGAAGTTCATTGCCCTGCAAGTTTTTATTTTAGTTCATCAAGCCACACTATAGATATTTACAGAAACTGAAAATTTGTAATATGTTATGAGGTAGTGATAGTGCCACATTCGTGTCTTATAACTATTATGCAATGATGGCATGTATATTTTCCGATTACAACATTCCATATCTTTCTCAATGGATCAATAGTTCTTGAAAGCATTTTCCTCACTGTATCATAATTTGTTTTTCAGCGAATTATTTTAGTTTAACCGGCTGCCACATTGTCATAGTATGCATCCAACAGGAAAAAAATAAAATGTGCCTGTTAACTACTCTTTCATACCGCAGACTGTCTTCCCTTTTGCCTACAACATCGATTCATCTCATTCTCTCATTTCATGCATAACAAATCAATATATAAGATAAAAGAAAAAAAGTTCCATTGGTTTACGGTTCATGTTACAAAGACACTACCAGTTAAAGTTCTCACTAACAACTCACCTGCTTCTTCAACATCTCAGCTGCACTCAACTGATATTTGATCTGGGCATCAACCCGGGATCGCATTGCCGCCACTTCATCAGGAGACGCATTGGCCATCTTTTCACCAATCTCAGCCATTTCTTCTGGACGAGTATGCTTTAGCTGCTCAGCAGCAAGTTTAAAGTCTTCAGAACTCATGTTCTTCATGCTCTCCGAGGCCATCCTCATCAGCTCTGGATTAGACATCATCTGCAATTCCAAGTAACATTGCACAACAACACAATTAATCTTGATCGTATATACAAACCCCGGCATCAAAACCCAAGACATGTTCCCTCACATGGAAAAAAAAAAAAAAAAACTTTTCCTAAATACTAACATTTCATACCCTAATGTTCAAATTTAAATTCCACAAAAACACAGACATTATAAAAAAGGGTAACCAAACCATAATTATAGGAAGCTTTAGATTTAGAGCTTCTTCAACAAAAACCACATAATTTTGCCCATTTTGTACCCTCCGAAAAGGGCATCATAGAGGGATGAGTTCATAACGAATTACAGTTAATTCTGAAAAGGATTTAAAAAAAAAATCCCCTGGCACCAATTGTGGCCGCATCGATAAACTATTTTGCGAAATCAACGATCGCAACCCGAAACTACAAAGGCCACAGCAATTTAAAAACCCGATTCTGACATTGCACCTCAGAGCCCAAAAGATAATGCAACAAACCCACAAATACAATTGCATGGAAAAGTAGAGAAGGATAAAAGACATACCTGTTGTTGGATCCGAGCCAACTCAGCAGGTGACATGCGACTCATCTGCTCCTGAGCGATTCTAATCAAATCGGGATCCATCATGCCGTTGAACATTCTCGATACCCAACTGGAATCTGAGCAACCCCAGAACTTCAAGAACGAAGCTTGAGACAATTCTTAATGAAGGGGGAAAGGGGTGCGAGACTTTTGCTCTTTGGAATGGGACAAACCTTCCAAAGGTTAAAGAACGTTTTACTGGTTATGTTTGTTTTGGGAAACTTGAAGAGAAGGTGTTGTGTTGGGTAAAATTGAGAAACGGAGAATTGGAAAGAAAAAAGGGTCCGATTTGGGGGTGCCGCCTACCAAATCTGAAAAGAGGAAAAACAAAATAAATAGGAATGAAACAGGAAAGAGAGAACCAACCGATCAGACAAGAGTCGAATATGCGTAAAGATGGTCGATTGATATTACTCTCTTGTCCTTTCCTCGTTTTTGTGATCTTAAACTTCTTCCACTCACTGCTACCATTTTTGCTTTCTTAATTGTAAAACACAAAATGCAGTTTTGTTCCTGTGCTGTAATTGGAGCGTGATGACTACTTATTTTGCATAATCTTTTCATGTATTTATATTACGCATTCAATGCAGTTTTGTTATCTCTAAATATATTTATTTTAATATTATGTATACATTATTTCAATTTCATAATCTATATGTTGAAAATAGTAAGTATACATAAGTTTTTGAGTAATTGATTAGGGAAATATTTGTTAACAACATAAGCATCATTAACAAGATGGATAAATATGTGACCGTGTATAATGTTTCAAGTGCAACTTTAACAGAAAGTTTCATAATGATGAGATAAAATAAAGAAGTTATTAATATGGACACATTATTTATTTTGTTTTTCATATGTACTTAGATGTCCTAACAAATATACTAATATTAAGAAACACATTCAACAGTATTAGTTTAAAGTGATTAATAATATTAACAATGATATTTGATGGTCAGTTAGCATATATTAACAAAAATATATGATCCAACATTGATAATTTAATTACATTATTTATTGATATTATAAATATTTTTTCATATCATATAATAATAAAATATATGGTTAATCTAATTAAACAATGTATTATTGTTATTATATGTTGGTTATTATATGTTATAAGTTTTTATTATTTTTTTTATTTTATAACCAAATTCATAAGGTGCATTACTCCATAAAATATAATTTGTTTCTATTTCTTTATTAGTATTGATCTTATATGAGAGAGTAGAAATAAATGGATGTGAGGGAAAGAGATGAGATTGTATCAAATTTGGTGTGTGCCAAATTAATACTATTACTACAACTTATCTATCCTTAAGTTAATAATTAATAAATCAGATAGGATTAAAGTAATATTGAATTGTTTCTCAACTAATACAAAATTGTTTTAAATATACTTGATTCTTATGAAAATTCGAAAAAATTAATAAAATACAATACAATGTTTAAAAATAAAAATGAAAAACTATCCTAAAATTAATATTAAAGAATGTTATGAATTTAATTAAAGAACAAAGACTTTAAAATAATTACAATAAAATAGATTAATTTTGCTTTTTTTCTAAAATAAATTATTATTAGTTATTTATTGTTCAATGAATTATTATTTTAAAGTTTTAAATTAACTAAAAAAATTGAGAGCAAGTATTTATAAAAGTTAACCAATAATGTATTATAAAAAAATAGAGGAATATTATTATTTATATTTATTATTATTATTATTNTTATTATTATTATTATGTTTATTATTATTATTATGTTTATTTTATCTATGGTTATTTATAAAGAGGATAAACATATGTATTTTTTTTTGTTTTTCTAATTTATCCTTTTAATTATTACTTTTTAAATTTAAATAACTATTCAGAATAAAAAGAATACTATTTTTATTTTCAATTTTACCATTTTAGTAATTGGTTTTTTAAATCTATAACTATATAAAAAAGATACAACTCTTTTGTTTTTTCCAATTTTACCCTCTTAAATAATACTTTTTAAATTTAAATAATTATTTACAATAAATAACTATTTTTTATAATTCTTTTATTTATTATTATTATTATTATTAAATTTATTTTTTGTTAATTAATAAAAATTTACTTTACATATAAATTAATCAATTTCCAAACATTAATAATTTATATTATAATATAAATATTTGAACAATACCAACAACAAGTAAATACGATAAAACTTATGTTTTAGGAATAATAACAATAATAATAATTTTATTACTTTTATTATCATAAGAAAACATATATATTCACTATTATTTCTTTATTCTCCTTTCATAATTTATATTGTTTTCGTCCAAATTATATATTTCACATCTCTATATAGAAAATAATGATACGAATATTTTATTTAATTAAATATATTAATATAGTTATTGGTTTTTAACTCGTTGAAACAAGAATATATATATATATATATATATATATATATATATATATATATATATATATATNATATATATATATATATATATATATATATATATATATATATATATATATATATGAGGTTTGCTAATTTAAGTAAGGGAGTTTTTTAGTTAATACATTTTAGTAAAGTGTATCAAATTTTAGGTTACAAAAATGTTCCTGTTAAAAAAGAAAACCAACTTTAAATTCAAAGGTATTTTAATAATTTTAAAATTTAATTTAAAATAAAAATATAAAAGATAGTTATTAAAAATCCTGATTGGTCCACGTGTACAAGAGAAGTTATTAGCTTTTATTATATTTTTAATTTTAAAAAACAACTACCTTTTAAAAAAATACAATGGTTTAGGATTTATAGAACCCGTCTAGGTTTATAGAACCTGTATGGGTTTATAGAACCCGTATGGGTTTATAAAACCGTCTAGGTTTATAGAACCTGTCTGAGGAACCCGTCTGGATTTATAGAATCCGTATGGGTTTATAGAACCCGTCTGGGTTTATAGAACTGTCTGGGTTTATAAAACCTGCGGGTTAAAAAAACAATTACCTTTTAAAAAATATATAATAAAAACTAATAACTTCTCTTGTACACGTGGACCAATCAGGATTTTTAATAACTACCTTTTATTTTTTTTATTTTAAATTAAATTTTAAAATTATTAAAATACCCTTAGATTTAAAGTTGGTGCTTTTTTAATAGGAACATTTTTGTAACCCAAAACTTAGTACACTTTGCTAAAATGTACCAAATAAAAAAATCACTTTACATAAATTAACAAAACCACACACACATATATATAAATAATTTTATAATTTGATTATAAAAAAATTTATTTATTTTTAGGTGATTGTTTTCCTATAAATAACTATTGTATTTTAAAACAAATAGTTAAATTTAAAAATAAATTAATTATTCTATTTTTAAAAAGGAATGAATGTAAAACTCGAAAAATTTCATTATTAAAAAAGAATAATGATGATCTTGGTAAATATTTTTTTTTTTTTAATGAAAAGACTTATTTTCACAAAGTGTTATGTAATTCAGTGAAAACTTATTGTGGACATATGTTTGTTTTGTGTTCAAACCCTAAAAGTAAGGATTAGTAGGGAGTTAGAAACTTTCAGTTAGCATAAATGAGAGGTTAAACCAAGGAGTTTCTTTTTTTTAAAAAAAAAAAAAAAAAACTTAAGTTTTTGGTATAATTATTAATGACAAAAAAAAGTGTTATTGTGAGTTTTAAAAAAGCTAATTAAAAAGTAAAATGGTAAGACAATTATTTTGTTATATTGTATAAAGGGTTAAATATGTATTTAATCTCTAAAATATTAAGCAATTTTGTTTTTAGTCCCTCTTTTAAACGTTGTTACATTTTGGTCATTCCCTTTAAGAAAACTATAATTTTTCGTCCTCCAAAAGCAGGCTAACAGTGGAGTGCCACGTCATTTTTTTAGTTTCTGACACTAAGTCAATCTTTTCAACTTTTCTCCCTCCCTTACTAGTGTCATCTCTTTTCTTGCATCTTTGTCCCCGTCCACTTCCCCAACAACAGAAACCTTATTTCTTGAATCAGACCACCACCCAACAATCGTGTCGCCATCGCCAGCCATCTTGGTCATCGCAGAGCTGCCATGAATGCGCCATAGCCACCACGATCCAAAAATGTGACCCATAAATCGTAGGACCCTAATTGCGATAGCGACCTATATTGCGTCTTCTCCCTTTTGTCACGCCACCATTCATCTCCTCCATCTCCATTATCATGCAAGATTCACCTGCATCAGAAACCAGAAATGCAAGTTATAGGAATCACCAAACCTCAAAGTCATCGCGAGCTCAGAGCGCGAGCCTCCTCCTACGAGAGCCATAACTGTCTTCGTCAACTTGCAGAGGAAAACCCAATCATAGAGAAACCCTGATGAAGATTGGACAAAATCGGACCAGCCACAATCATCTTCATCGCGTTATGTCGTCTCCTTCCTTGCATCTTCGTCTCCGTCCACCGTAAACCTTAGCAGTTCACAACACACCTTAAAAGCAAAGGAGCTTGACACATCCGTCCCATCAAATTTCGACAACTGTTCAAGTGCCTTGAATCCTTCAGAATTAAAAAAAAATTCGACAGATAATCTTAATCATACAAGAATTCCAACCGCTCCTGATGCCTGCTGTAAAATCTAAAGAAAAATAGTAGAAATTGATAAAATAAAATAAATTAGTCTTTTTTTTTTTATTTTAATGTTGGTTGGATGTTAGATTGTTGGTTACTAAATACCTTGATTTATATTTTTATTTATTTATTTATTTATTTATTATTTTATTTTATCTTATTTTATTGTTATGGGTATATTGTTTCTTGTGGGTATGAGTTATATATATGCTTTTTGTGCATTACTTTGGAATAAAAGCTTGTGGCATGGGTGTTGTGAATGTTGAGACAACAAAGGTTCAAATTTTATTTTAAGTACTTTAGAAAATAAAACTATTTATCTCGTGTGGCACATGAGAGAGTTTAAAAGGGTAATTTTTGATGCAATTTTTTTTAGGTTTGGGACACACGTATTTAGGTATAGAACAACTCAGCCCATAACAATAAAATATAATATTAGGATTTTGCAATGAATTTTAAAAAGGGAGTGAGGATCGAAGAGGAGAGGACAGTTATTTTGGAGTTCAAATATTTTAGGATTAGAATTTTGGGGATAGAGAAGGAGAGGAGATATACGGAGATAACGAAAAGGAAGCAGCAAAATAGAGAGGAAAGGAAAGCTTGGAGAGGGAGACTTTTGCGCTGCAACGTGAGAAGAAAGAAAAGCAAAGCTTGTATCTTTTGAAGTAGGAGGAGTTAGCTTGAGTTTCTTCTAGTATGGGTTTTTATTTATGAGTTTGTATATCATTGTTAGTTGCTTGAGACGTTGGTGACAATGAAAACACTGTATATATGCTAATCTGTGTTTTGTTTAGATTTTGTTTTCTATGAGTGTTGTCTTGGTGCAATCCCATTAGTTGTTTTAGTTTTTATGAGTAAATATATATATATATATATATATATATATATATATATATATATATACCATTAAATGCTTATGTATATATGAAAAAGAAAGGGTAGCTATAGGATCTAAAGACCTTGTAGGGCCACTGGAAAAGATCAGAAATTGTCTTATTCATGTTGTAGTTGGGCAAATGGTGAAATTGAGTGCAGGAGAGATTCGTAACTTAAAAATAAAAATAAAGTTAAGAGTAGTTTTTGTAATGCAGATGGTATTAAGGGTAATATATTTCTTCTCTGCAATCTTATAGTGGTGAAAGAATGAATGCATAAATGATTTTATTATATTAGAATAATAAGGAATTTCAAGCAATAAGATTATAGTCTACATGAAAGTAAGATTGATGCAAATTAATAGTACATTGGTAGGGCCACTTAAAATAAAAGAAGATGGAATAATATTAAATTAAAGAAATATAACTGGGAGAGTGATTAATGAGTTATGTTAAAAAGAAATTATAATAAAAAAATAAAAATAAATAAATGAATAAAATGTGAAGAAACTTTTGAAATAGCGTGGGACCCATTGTGTGGTTAACTAGAAATGAGACTAATTAAATAAGGGGTGTGTGTTTAGTAATGATTTTATTAAGTGTTTCTGTTAATTTAATCTTGATATGATATTTGTATTTAGCAAATATATGTTTGACTATTTTATAATTTTGGTTGATTTGAAATAGTTAGAATAATTGTTTGATTATTGGCTTGTGATTATCATTATATGATGGATAATTTTTGGAGGAGTTGTGAGACAACATAGTTTTGGATATGAAGTTAAGTACGAAAGACTTTTCATGGGGTGGTATGTGGTTGAACATAAGATAGGATGTTGTGGGGTTGTCGTACCGTCCAGTAAATCCAGGATGACTCTTTCGGTCATGGACATGGGAAAAAGATTCTCTTCGGCCGTGAATGCGAGAAGATGATGAGTTCGAGTTGATGATTCTCTTCGGCCGTGGATGCGGGAAGAGGATGAGTTTGAGTTGATGATTCTCTTCGACCGTGGATGCGGGAAAATGATGAGTTCGAGTTGATGACTCTTTCGACCGTGGATGCGGGAAAGAGATTCTCTTTGGCCGTGGATGCGGGAAGAGAACGGGTTCGACGACGAATGAGAGGATGAATCGAACTGGTTGGTTTTGATGAATAGGAAGTATGGTAGGGTACAAGGGATAGACTACTGATTGGTGATGATGACGGGTAACCATGTTGAAATTGTAAGCGTGTCGTTGTTGTTTTATATTTGTGACGAATATTTAGTGTGTGTGTGTGTGTTATGTTATTCTTTTATGATTGATTCTCAGTTAACTCACTCCTATGTTTGTGGTTATGGTTTCCACCTGCAATGACGGTTTATTATGGGAGCAGATGATTGTGCAGATAATCCAATTGCGTTACAACATGACGAACAAATTGAGAAAGAGTTGGGAAATTATGGGTTATGTTAAATAAATTATTTTACTGGAAATTCTATTTTGTGATCAATAGGAACGATGGTTTATTTTTGTTAATTATGGAAAATTTATTTAATCTGGATTTTTTTTGCAATGATATTATGATTAATTTTATTTTAAAATTTTACTTGTAATCGTGACATCCTTTAAAAATAGGGGGTGTTACACCTGCAATCAAACAGGAATCGGAAATCAGAAATAAAAAAATGAAAACCCTAATGAATCAAAGATTAGAAATTGAATTAAACTGAGAAAGAGAAATTACGGAACGAGGTTAGCTTTCTCCTAAAGAAGACGAAACTTGGTGCACTCTCTCTCCTCTTAGATTTTTTTGCGAAGCTCCTCCAACTTCTTTTGCTGCGCTTCATGCTTTTGTTCACCTTTCCACACGTTCTTTATGTTCCTCAAACTACCCGTATGTCATCCCTTCTTGTTTAAAAATTTCAACTTCATTTCTCTTTCTCACTGTTTCCACGATTGGATTTCAGAAACAAAGCACAATGAGGATGTGGACGAAGGTTTGTGGAGGTTCTGGTCGACAAGGGCAGTGGATGAGGACAAAGATGCAAGGAAGGAGATAAGGCCAGTGAAGGAGGAAGAAAAGCTGAGAAGATTGACTAAAAACATATTTAACCCTTATATAAATTAATATTAGAAAATGTATATTTTGTTTACATAATTATTCTTTTAAATTATAATAAATTATATAAGTTTTGTATAATTAAACTACAATTAAAATATATATTTTTTAAATATTTGAGTTATACTTTTAATAATTTAATTATCATTGCAATTTACTTATGTATTAAGATTATAATATAAAGAGAAATTTTATCTCATCTTTTCATGTTTGTAGATTATTTTGTTGTTGCTTTAAGTTGCTAAATTCTTTGGGAGATTGTTCTTTGATGTTATATTAAAACCTAATTAATAATATATTTGTCATTGACATTGAAAGATTTTTCTTAAATTTTAATGTGAAATTATTAGAGGTACAATAAATAATATATAAAAAAATATTTATTAATTTAGTTTATTTTTAACTTATTTATGTTTATTTCCTTTATAAATCTTCCACTTAATTATCATTTTATTACCACTATATTATTTTATATTCTTTTAGCTTAAAAACCTCAAATAGTGATTCAAAATCGGACTTTTGTTATAAGAAATTGTATTTTAAAACACGAGTTACACACTGTGCACAACAAGTTTAAAATTTACTATTTTTTAAAATTTATGGATAAATTTACTCATGTATCTAAATTATTCCGTTTTCACTTAGTAAAATTTTCAATATTTAGAAGCTAAAATAAAAATAATAATTTAAATGAGACCAAAATTGTATTTTAGTTTAAATTATAAATTTAAGTGCAATTTATATATTAAAGATATTTTTATAAGATTAATTGCGATATGTTTTATATGTTAAAATAAATTATTGATTATTTGAGGCATAGTGTGTTTGTTTCTCACAGAATCACGAGTTCAAATTACAGAATTGGAGGGAAAACAACCCATTCCCGTTTCTCCCAAATCTCTGCGTCTCCGATTCCGATTTTCCCACTTCCGAATCAAACCCTAACACCGATCCGCAAACTCCATGGCGGAAACCCTAAGCCCCAACCCATTGGTGGGTCAGAAGCAGAGGTTCCGCATTCAGTCCCCCACCAGCACCTTCTTCTTGGGCTCCAACAACGACCAGCTCGAGCGGGCCGAGGCCCGCGCGGCCCGCGCAGCCGCCATCCGCCGCAAGAGCCTCGGCTTCAGCCAACCTCTTTTGGCCAACTCGGATCCCTGCCTCAACAAACAGCAAATCCTCGATTTGTTCCAAAACTGCATCAAACTAGCCAGCGAGAATGTAAAATCTAAAGCAAATGTTTTTAATTAAAGACTATTCTGTTTTTGTTTTTTGTTTTTATTTTTTTGTGTTTGCAGAAAATTAATCAGAAAAATACATGGGAGTTGAACCTGATCGATCACCTTACTGATATCATCAAGGCCGAACAAGAAGATGACTCGGAGACTAATTTTCAAAAAGTATGTTCTCATTAATATGCAGTTTGATAATTTATGAGATTTTTTTTTTTAATGGAGTTTACTCGCATAGTCAGATGTCACGTGTGATATATTTAAATTTAAACTTGAATTTTATACAAACTCCGCCGTCAAGGTTTTGAAAGATAGTCAGCCACTTCAATTTCGTCCCCAACGTCATGGTTTACGAGGCTTTTGCGACCATATCTGCAAATTCCTGCAGCATCAAGGATTGTTACTTAAATTTAAAGCCCTGTTTAATATTTGCTTGATTCTTTGTTTATGCATAGCACAAATTAGCTTACGAGAGTGAATAACTACTTTCAATCTCACAGCAGTGACACTTGAAGCAAAGTTATGTTTATGTAGAATGCAGATGTTCATTGGAATTTTGTTTGGGCAGGCAAGCTGCACTCTTGAGGCTGGAGTCAAAATTTATTCATTAAGAGTAGATTCAGTGCATTCTGAGGCATATAAAGTTCTTGGTGGGATGAATAGAGCAGGCCAAGAAGCTGAGCAAGGTTACAATTTATCATTTTCTTGTTCTTTGTTTTTTGAAAAATGAAAACGGCGTTTGTAGTGAGCTCCCTAGGTGATTTATTTGCCGTAGGAGTTCAAGTAGCATTGTTTTGCTTCCTTATCGAATTACTAGTGCTCTAATTCTAAAGAATGCTTGGTAACTAGCTAATGATTAATGAATGTCTGCATGATTTCAAATTCAGAGTGCACTTCATTTACTTTTGATTTTTGTAATATTTGGCTCTTAATTAGTTCTAATGCTAAGCCATGATGCCATCATGTCAGTCAGACGCTAGCCTGGATGGTGCTAATATTGACAGTGGAGGAGAAGAAAGCAGGAAAGAAACAAACAAAAAGGTCCGTGGTCTATGGATCTCTGGCCTTGACTGGTTAAACACGTTGCTTTGTTTTAATAGTTGTTTTTTGATGCAGTTGTCACCTTTGTCAACATTGGAATCATCTTTCGAAGCACTCAATGTAAAGAAGTTTGACGGTGATCTCAAATCCTAATCTCTTTCTGTTACTGTTTGACAATGTATGGAGTCCAGGTTGTGCTGATAATGGGTATGCTGTTGTGTGTTTTTTCAGCTGCATTTGTCGTGGATCCACTCTATCGCCAGACAACAGCAAAATTTGATGAAGGTGGAGCCAAGGGTCTTTTAATGAATAATCTTGGTGTATACGGTGGATGTAGGGTGCTCTTTGATTCACTAGAAGTTCCTGCGAAGTGTATGGCAAAACAAAATCAATCTGATATTTCAGATACTATCGATCTTTCTTTTGTCAAAGGTTTGTTGCTTTTTACAAAATATGGAGAAACTGTCGTTAGTTACATCTGAAATAGAGCGCATTCAGAGCGGACTTACTTTGTTCTGTAGATTGTATCGAGCAGATGGTGTTGGACATGCGTGTGAAGGATGAAATTTCTCCAACTCTGACGACTATAGTAAACTTATTTGATGAAAGTAACAGAAGGCCCACTGATGTTCAACATCACGACAATAATTTAGCTGAAGATCTCGACACTTCTTTTAATAATGAAAGTGGTTTTGACAGAGAAGAATATGAGAACAGCAATGCCTGGAGTGACGATCACGATGACCATATGGTTGTTGCCGATGTAGGCTATAATGATGATGCAGATCCAAGTTTTCCCAATTTCCCCCAGGTTTTTTTTAGTTTTAAACCATAGAAACATTTAAAACGTGAATAATGTACTTGTTTTAATATCATTCCAAATCTTGTACTTGCAGGACAGCGATGGGCCATTTCCCTCTCCAGACGCTGATATGGATGACAGATTTGACAGTGTTGACGGATATTTGTTTTTGAGTCTGGGTCTTAATTCTAAGCAAAACGCATGGGCAGGCCCAGATCATTGGAAGTATCGTAAATCCAAAGGTGCGGTTTGGATACCAGATAAAAATTTGAATACTTTTATATTTTTTAGAAATCAGTATGGTAATTAATTAAGAGTCTTTGTTGTAGCCTCAGAGGTTCATCCTACTTCCGAAGATGGGTCGACCCTAAAAAGTAGGCAGCCAAAGAGTAAGAGACAGGCTGAAGTTGAATTAAATTTCACAAATTCTCTTGAGAAGGAAATGCTAGATATATTTTCTTCTCCCAAGAATCCCAAATCGTTACTACTCCCCGAAAGCAAATTGCCCTGCAATACAAAACTTCCCGAGGACTGCCACTATCAGCCAGAGGATCTTGTCAAGTTGTTCCTTCTGTCTAATGTGAAGGTAGTTTCTTTTAATTATGAGGTTTTAAGTGTTCTACTGATGAATGTGAAGGCATGGAGTGATGCTTATTTTATATCACTGATGGTTTTCTATGCTTTCTTTATTAGTGTCTCGGGAGGAGGGCAAACAGGTTTCCAGGTAAAATTTGCAGTTGTAAATTTGTGATTTCAATATATATGTATATATGTATGTGTTTGAAGTATGAATTAAATTTTAAATTCTATAATAATTTGTTAAAATCTTCTGTTTCATTCGACTGTCAAAGTTGATAAAATTATAATAATTTTTAAAAGTAGTTAAAGCATAAAACTTTCATTCTGCCAAGCTTGACGTGCTGTAATTCGATCATATTTCTGGAGATAAATGTCATTTAATTACATCAACATCATATTTGGTATACCGTGATCATATCTCTTTCTATATATGTAAAATGTATATCAACAAATATTAAAAAAAATACATGTAGCGCATTTTCATCTGTTGCTACGTTGTGTTTTAACTTCCGGAGTTTTTCTGTAGACGGAGCTAGAGAACAATCCAATGAATATGAATCATTCCCTACTTGGGACAATGGAAGTGTTGGTGGGGATGACTTTGGTGACTACGGAGGTGATCTTCATAGTGATGTGGAGGACTCCAACACTCTTATTAGTCAGCCTCGCCAGGTGGCTTTTAGTGAACAATTTGCACACTTACTCTTGACATAATTTTCTTACATTAAGTGCTGAAAGGAGAACAGTTACACAGTCCTTATCATTAATTTTCAGTCGAAAATATTGAAGTTAGAACTCATGTATATGCATATTTTCAAATGACAGGTCAATAAAATTGAAGTCCAGTATGACAAGACTTCCAAACAAGTTGATGTTCATGCACTAAAAATTACTATTTGGGACCATGTTCAAGAATCTGTTAAACTTCCTTCACAGGTATGTCAAGATTCCACCATTTCGTTGAAATTGCGGAGTACAAAATATTCGTTGTCTAGTTATAAATTTTTAAATTAATCTTTCGCTTTTGGGTTTCCTCAAGACAAACTAAATGCTTGTTACAGTGAGACTTCTTCACGACATTTTTTGTTTTCTTTAGGATTCTTTTCCATTGCTAACGTTGTATATATTTTTCTTTGCTTTATGTTAAAAGTAAATCAACAATTTAATATTTTCTCTCTTT
This sequence comes from Vigna radiata var. radiata, assembly GCF_000741045.1. Lineage (NCBI taxonomy): Eukaryota > Viridiplantae > Streptophyta > Magnoliopsida > Fabales > Fabaceae > Vigna > Vigna radiata. The sequence continues at coordinate 8,445,619 of NC_028352.1, read as the reverse complement.
TCTGTTGAATTATAAATGCTAATTTTTACATTGATTTGTTTTTTTGACTCTTTATACTAAAGGGTCAAAAAGATACCTTATCTTTCAGGAATATGCTGGCGACCTTTCCTAGCGAATGCAATGCTGCTGCAACCGTTAGTGACATCTCTCCTCACTTGTGCTTCATATGTCTATTGCATTTGGCAAACGAGAAAGGATTGAGCATTCAAAACTGCTCCAACTTAGATGATCTTACCATATTCCTTCCACACGTTGCTGACTCTGTAAGGGGCACAGTTTAGATTCTTCTTCACTCAATTATTCGCTCAGGAATCAAAAAATGTTTTGGTACGTGCCCTTTACTATTTGCTTAAGGTACTTTTCTTGTCAAAGTAAGATTAATGGATGCTAATTTCGTTTTTCTAGTTCCTTTAATAGCGCATTTTTGAGGTACCTTCGAAAACAAGAAAAAAAACTTTGACATGCATTTAAAAAAAAAACCTTGATAAGAAAAAAAAAAACTTGAAATCAAAGTGGTCATGAGGTTGGAGTTCAACGTCCTTTACGTATGACTCTAATTAAATTTGGTCTTCATTCATTCAGTCGTGACATGCATTTATGTTGTAATTTTCAGATGGGGACTTTGTTAATGGTGTGAAACATGTCCAAGAAAGCATTGAAGTGAGTAACAGGTTGTTGATTCTGGTTGGAGGTTGCAAATATTAATTGGTATTGGAGGTTTTCAGATCTATCATGACATCTTTGTCTTTGCCTACATGAAAGTATTCAAGGCTCTTATTTTATTATCAACTCCAGCCCGTTTCATGTGTGACTAATGCTAGCGTTGTATAAATAAAGTCAAAGATTGGTTGATGACTTACTGATTATTGAATCACACTTCCCTCTTCCCTCACTTTCTATTAATTATCAAACTGAAATAAATACATTTATGTGTAATTAATGTAAAATCGTTTTTTAACAATTTAAAATGCTCGTGTTTATTGTTAACTCTATCTCTTCAAATAAAAACCAACAATATCAATGTAAAAAATAAAATTTATTTAAGTCTAATATTTATTGTACATTTATGTATTTTCAAGACTTTTATTAATTTAAGCACTCACAAATTAGATATTCTATTACTTTAAGTGCTCATAAATTTTATATTTTTTAATTAATTTATATATCTCTATTTTTTCTATTAGTTAAGTGACGTTAGTGTTATGTTCTTTGTAATCTTGTTTAATTGTGAGTTAATAAATGTGACATTTTGTAACTAGTATAAAATGATATTGTGATTAATATAAAATGATACATGACAAATAAATTAGATGACAAGGTAAAAGTATCAATCATATCATTTTGTTGATAGAAAAATTAAACATTTGAAATTCATTAAAATAAATAAAAGAAATTGAATACTTAGAAATATTTTTTTAATGAAGATTCAATTAATATCTAAATGTAGAATAAGCGTAGAATTTTATTAAATAAAAATTAATGAAAAAATAATTGTCTAATTTATTGAAATGAAGAGTTTGTTGATTTTTATTTCAACATAACGTGATAATTCATCAATATCAATGAGCTTTCTAAAAACTTTTGAAAATAAGTAATAACTTGGAAGAGTTACAACTTAATATTTCTTTTCAAGTTTAATACAGTAAGCTTTTATTTCCAATATTATCTTTATATTGATTTCATAGGTAAATAAATATTTATGTAATTCAATTACCAATTTATGTTAAATAATATTATGATTTAAACGGTGATACACGTAGATTGAATATCCAAAAATGAATGATAGAAATACAACATTTGTATGATACACTTGATCTTTCACAAACACAAGTGAGAGACAGGATTACTTGCTTTTTCTATTATCAGTATTGAAAACTATTATGAAAGCATGTAATGTATCTAAGAACTCTGCACTTTTCCTTGAGAGCGTGCATGAGATTTAGCAAGCCCTTCCTTCCACCCTTTCTGACGTGCTCTAAGTTCCCACAATGCAGTTAGCTTCTTCTGCTCCACTAATGCCAACTCAGACTTCTCCCTAGCTTCTTCGCAAGTTTCCATCCCTGAATTGCACTTGTCAGCTTCCTTCTGATACTGTGATGCAAACTTCTTTGCCTCAAGCAGTGCCATGTCAGCATGTTGCTGATTTTCCATGGCTTGGTTCTCCCGCAGCTTCAGTTCCTCTGTCAATAGCTCTGCAAAGTTTTTCTCAGTGTCTCCACTCACTTCTGGATCAGACTTTGCACAATCTGAATAACAGTTCCAATCAACAAAAGGAAAAGCAGCTGTTAATGTTACTTGAAACCACAAAATAAAAATAAAAATGAATATAGCATGTTTTGTGACAATGCTGCTGGCGGATGACAACTTCTGCCATTGAGTTTTCATGTTGTTTTCTAGCAGAGGATTATCCAGTACAAGATTAAAATTTGTTGTTCATAATATTTAAAGTGGGCAATGAATCTTAAAGGAACATGTAACCTAAGGAAAAGTTTAGTACAATAAGGATTTTGGCGTTATTATTTAGTTTGCTATCCACAATCATGTAAGTCGCCTGTAAGCAGTTGACATGAATACAAAGGTGACATAAAACAAAAAGCTACAGTAGACACACTTCAAGAAAAATAGATGTTTTAAACATGAAAGTAGGCCAATAATTAACTTTTTTCCTTTTTCTTTTCATAATCAAAAGGAAAAACATGAAAGTGATGCATGAAATTTATGATATCCTAAATTATGAGAACTAATAATAGCTATCTTACTACTTAAAGTTACTTAAACATTGTTACTTCAACTCCAACAGTTCTACAGTCATAAAAGTGTTAGACAAAATGTATATCAAGAAGAAGATGGATTATTATATGATTCTCTGTAGTTCATCCAGGAGACGAAACCAACCTCCAAAGGAAGTGTTGCTCAGACCTGCAGAATCACAGAAAGAAACTGAATAAGTACATGCTCAATTTGCAATTAGATGAAGAGAAATGAGCACTATATTAATCACGATGACACTCAATTAGAGTTACAATAGTTGTAACAGTACGAAAAAATGAGATTACAATCAATATGATTGTGGATTTATCAGTTTATTAGTGATAACCGAAGGAAACAATAGCAACCCAAGGTTATGGTACTTAGTTTCATATTTGTTGTAAGTAGTTTCATAAATTTGACAGAGAAAGTGCAGATCAACATGGACGCAGCAGATTTTAACTTGCAATTGACAATTACTTTCTTTATAACTCATTCTTAATATCAAATTTAAAACAATGGGAAAGTGTAATGAGGAAGGGGCAGAGGTAGATCAAGTTTCTTAATAGGCACTAACATCCACTTGAAAGTTCAAGAGCAAATTATTCTCAGAAATTCATTAAAACTGCACCGTTTTCATTGCTCTAACAACAGTTCTAGTAAGTCCCATCAAAAGCGATTCATGTAAAAGTTTGAAACCTGTAACTTTTCACTGGTCTACTTAAGTCTCAAACAAAAACCAAATTCCCTAGCACAACAAAGTTAAAGAAACAAACCCATCTGCACCATAGTTTGACAAGTTTTATCAACACTGTCGTCTCATCAAATCACTATTCCCGGAAAACAGAACCACAAGTTTAAGAATTATTTGCTCATATCAGTTGAAGCACTCATGATTCAACTTCCACGATTGAACTAACACCCACCTTACACAAGTATAACAAAACTAAAAATAAAAATACCAACAGTACACAGATCTCAAAAATCTCGCCCAAAGCCCACCCAATTAAGAAAAGATGATTTTTTTAGCAAGATCACGAAACGGGTAATTGAGTAATTAAGGAAATCAGATCTGAAACAGAACAGAGAAAGACCTTGAGGAATGGAAAGAATAGGTTGAGAAGAGCAATCACAGACGCAGGGGGCACAAGCAGAAGGAGAAGAGTGGCTGACTGCAGCCAAACCTTCAACGAAATGCCAGTAGAGAGGGGGACCCACTATGTATCCTGCTATGCAGAGAGCCACCACCACCAAACTCACTCTCAGCAACACAGCCTTTGATTGGTTCATAGCCATCTTTCTCTCTCTGTGCTTTGACACACCCAAACACAAATGAAGACAGTAATATCAGAAATCTAGTGAGAGAAAAGGAACGAATGACGGTGTCTTTTGGGGCCGTCGGCAATGTCGAAAGTGGAAACTTTGAGAAGTTGTTCACACTGCTTCCTCTTCTGTCTTCCTTTTTCTTTCTCCATTTTTAATGTTTTTTTTTTTTCATTCTTTCTTCACAGATTTCATTTTGCTGACTGTCAATTAAAATTGGTTTGATCATGGTACGACTTATTCGATTTGGTTATTTTAGAAATAAATTGGAAATTAAGTTTGATCGATTTAAATATAATGTTAAATTAAATCAGTCTCATTTTATAGAAAAAATAGTCTCATTATTTTAAAAAAAATATTGTGCAATGCTATATATAATTGTATTTATCTAACTTTATACACATTAAGAATATAGCGTAAAATTAAATATGTATTTTTTTTTAATTTATTGTCATTTTCTTCTTTCAAGGCAATAGTTACTATTTTATTCTAATATTATTCTAAGTAAATATATAGATTCTTTTCATGTTAGTAAGTTAGGTGTGAGAAAAAATTGTTAAAAAGTTATGGATAATGATATTTAGACAACATTTTTTTGACAATATTTGAACATTGATTACGTGTCAATCTGTGATTGGTCAAAAACTACTCCTCAATAGTGTTTATGATTATTATTATTGATTATGGAGTAATTTTTGATCAATCACATATTGACATGTAATCAATGTTCAAATATTGTAAAAAAAATGTTGTCTAAATATCATTATCCAAAAGTTATTTATGCATTTTAAGTTTTGAACCAATTAAATGAGAAAAAAAAAATAATCCTAAGTATCTTATATGTATTTATAAAATCATATATGATTAGTTTGCTAATAGAAAATGTAATAATTGTCTATTATTAAGCGACCAACCATTACACTTACTAGCGATGTATTTATAAACCAAACTAGAAACGTAATATATGAATTCAAATTATTATTAATCTTTGTTTCTTGCTGTAAACAATAATAATGACTTTCACTATTTTTTTTTTAGTTTTTGGACTCATTTTATTATTTTACTCATTTCATCTGAAGAATTCTTTTACACAATTTTATACACTGTCTTTCTAAATTGTTCAAATTATTCAATATCTAATATCTAATAAATTCATTCTTATGTTTAACATATTTTATATTTCATATCCCAATCTCAATTGCTTATTTAATTTATGATTTTCTAAATATTTTCATTTGTCGTGAATTTTTTATATAAGAATGAGTGTTTAATTGTATAAATTTTTTTATTTTATTTTTTAGTATCTTAAAACCTTATTTTTATTAATAATTTTCAGAGAGTCAAAATAATACACTTAAAATTTATATATTTGATTGTTTTCATTAATAAAATAAAAATAAAAAATTAGATCATTAACGTCATATTTCAAAATAGGTGAAGAAATTGAATTTTTAATATTTTCATCTTCACGTGTATCTTTTTTTTTACCACTTTTAAAACATGTATATTCTTTTATGTACCTATTTAAAAAAAATTCAAGACAAAAAAATGAACTATCATAATATAACTAAATATTGATGGACATAATTATTAAAAGAAAAATTTATGATAATCACGTTTAAAAATGGGTGATGAAAATACATATAATAGTTAATTTTTTTTTATGTTCATAAAATATTATTATACAAAAGATAACGAGATAAAAAAAAATACAAAACTAATATTTAGTATTAATTGGGAGAAAAGAGAGTTAAATTCTTTTTGGTAGTTATATTTTTTTTCTAGTTTTTGTATCTTTTAAAATTTCTTGAGATTTTGTTTAGAGTTGTTTTTCTCACTTTTGACCTCTTGAGTTAACTTTTAGATTTCACAACATTTTTTACATTGATTTGTTAAAAGAGTACTTTAAAAAGAAGATCTTATAAGTGTGATACACGAGTGAATTTTTGAATGAGACACTTAAAAAACTGATGATGTTTTAAATACATTTTATTGTTATTTTGTTTTACTAATTTTTCTTGTAGGATTTAACAATATTGAGTAGTGTAACATGTTTCAGTAAAGACATTTTTCTTGGAGTGGTTTAACCTATTGTATTCCTCACAATAATCATTTGGTTGAGGATTTGAAAGTACCAAGAGAGTGGCACAAAGAGATGTACCTAGTGTTTATGTGGCCTTGGTGAAAACAAGTACTCTAATATGCACTAAATGTGATTTGAAGGCCATGGTCATCAATGTCCTAATTGGAATGCAATTCTCATGACTAATGAGGACCTCAAGAATTACATACTATACTTGAACAGAAAGGTAGAAAAAACATTGTAAAAATTAGATGTCTTGAAAAGAGAAAGACAATAGCATAAACTATATAGAGCACGAGAGAATGGAGCAAAAAGAAATAAGAGAAAGAGAAGAGAAAGAGAAGAGAAAGAAAAGAGAGAGAGAGAAGATAAAGAAAATAGAGAAATAGAAGAGAAAGAAATATGAGAAATAGAAGAGAAAAGAGAAAGAAAAGAAAGAAAGAGAAGAGAGTAAAGGAAGTAACAAAAAGAGATGAGAATAAAAATAGACAAAAAGAAAAGGAAAGAAGAGAGCATCATGATTTGTCATTGAAAGAAAGCACTAACTTATTCTTTTTGTTTTGTTGCTTAATGAAGATTTGTTTATAAACAAACAATGACATCAATAATGGAAGGAAGAAAGGATAACAAAAAAGAAAGACACAAACTTGAAAATAAATGAACCTTTATTTGATATTCTGTTAGCTGGTTTGTCAATTATGTTGGATAATCAAAGTCATTCTTTTAGTTTGGACACAATCTTTGATATATATGCACGAGTTAAATTGTTTGTCCATCTTTAAGCAATCCATGGGAAGTAAAAGTTATACGTGTAGTTTGGTTGTTTGTTTAGACAATTTTTTTTTTTTTTCTTTGAATAACATCATTATTACTTTAAAACTGTTTGATGTTTTTTGTAGGTGGGTATTTGACTCTGGAGGCAGACCTTCAACCTTTTAATAATAAGAGATTTATTTCTTTCCGAATTCAAATCTCATTTTAGTAGAATTTCTATCTTAAATTATTTCATATTTGATTTATGTCTGTATTTGTTTGCAAAACCTTCTAGAATTTGTGGTCAAATTCTCTCAAAGGAAGGAAAATGATAAACTAATAAAGTCTAAAGGAATAACAACTCAAGACAAAAAAAGTTCCTGTAAGAAATCATCTAAGTCATGAAAGGATAAGGATAAATTTAAAAAGTATACCAAATTTTAGAAGAACAAATCTTCAAGTGATACAAATTTAAGAACAAATTGTCTTCATGAAAGAAGACATGCTAGATGATTATCTCCTAATCCAATACATTATGTGAAGGTTAGAATTCAAAAAAATCATGACTTATAATACAATTATAAAATAGTTTTATACAATTAAAAGTATTTGTAATTTTTTTATATTTTAACTATTGCTAGACTACGAGTCTAGTTTAATATTGAATTTTCAAATTACTTTTGGATTTGATATCTTTAAACTTTCTTTTAAGATTTCTTAAATAATTTAAACATTTATATATATATATATATTCGCTAAATATATTCGTAGGGATTTTAAATTATCATTATATAAAAATTGATTTTTTATAAAAAAAGAATTATCTTAATTCTTGAACCGTGATTCTTTATAAACAAATTAAAATACACTTAATTAATCTAAATTGTTAATTACTCTATAATAAAATAAAATATGTATGATAACATCCTACTTTTCCATATTGTAAACATGACTAAATATATCTTTTTTTTGTTACAAATAATAATTAATGTTTTCTTAATAGATGTCTAAAACAACTTGTAATTTTGAAGGAGTAATACTACTCCAAAGTAAAAAGAATATCATTATAAAAATTAATTTTTCATTGAAAAAGAATTATATTAATTATTGGATTAGAAGAGTAATTCTTTATGAACAGATTAGAATATACTTAATTAAACATCTTGTTTGGATCAATTAGCTTAAATTAAAAAAAATTATTTTTGTGGATTTATGTCGTCCACTTGTTTGCTTAAATTGAAAATGCATATGTTATTTTTAAAGTTGTAAATACCAAAATGCATTTGAATAATACATTAATACTAATAAACAGCAACATACTTTTTTGTACGTTTTGGGCTGATGTTTTTTTATTCAATGAAATTTGATTACTTAAATTTTCTTTTCATCAAAGTTAACTAAACAAGGACTGATTGATCATATCAATCACCCACACTTCAGATTTAAATTTTGGCTATTATGATAGCTTTTTATATTGTATTTAGTTGAAAGTCAACATGCATATATAAGTAGCTAGTTTAGTATACATTTTTATATTTAATTATAATTTTATTGACGGTGTGGAATGCGTAAAACTTTGTCACAATTTGTTGAATAACTATTTTGATGCTAATTACAATTACATTACAATTCATATGGAGTTTATTCGTTAATTGAACTTTAAATATTATATAAAAGTGAATTTTCTATCTCGGTGTATGCTTAAATTCGTACGGAAATACTAATACATACCCACTTATTTTTTTTCGAAGATACGAGTTATAGTAAATTATAATAGCAAATATTTTAATAATATACCCAAGGTATAATTATTATCTTGTTCCTCAAAAACATAATATATATCCACGTCTATGAATAAATAATTATATGAATAGCTACATCATAAAAACATAAAAAATAACACATGGAATATCATGCATAATTATATTTAGGTTTAATATGTTATTTTTAGGGGTTTGGTTCAAAGTGATTTCACCTTTTAAAAAAGTTCAGTAAAGTCTCATGTTTCGTAAAAAAAATGTTCAATCTGGTTTTTTTCGCTCACGTCGTTGAAAACATAACAAATCTGAGTAAGTTGTGTAGTTTGATGAATATGTGACAAATTTGAAGAGGTTGCACTGTGTAAATATTTAAAAAAAAAAATAAAATGACGTGAGTTAGGTGCAAATCCCACAGCCACACCATCTGCAAATCCTCTAACCTGGTCCAAAATCACTCTCTGATCATGATGGAATGACAACGCCATTGCATTTGCATCAAAGGGCTCCACCCTAATAATCCTCACCTTTGGATTAACCCTCTTCACATAACAATCACCGTAGAGTAGATAACTCCCTTTTCTAACAACTCCCTGTGAAGCTTTGCCATCATATTATAAGCTCCACGAATCTTAAATAAGAAAACGGGTTACAAATCCTCTTTCTTGAGCCAAACCTTAACCTCGAGTTTCCCAGAAAGCTTTGGTACCAATTGTAGAGGGGATTCAATTGCTATGTCGTAGACCTTCGAAGTGAGAATATTCATCAAATAACTCAACGCATTCATCACGCCGTCGCCACCATTATCGGACCGAGACCAGCGAGGAACCGTACCGACATATCTCGGTGGATAATGGAGGGAATCCGGCGAGACCCGGAAGCATAGGGAAGCCACTAGTTGGGTATCCTCAAAGACAACGACAGTAGGGGAGGAAGAACGCGCGACCTCTGGTGGCTTGTGTGCGAAATAAGAAGCAACCCTAAGCTACATTTTAGAATAACACAAGAGAGTTCGCAAGAGAGAAACTACCACTTTTTGTCCTCCACCATGAGCGTAGTGAGTAATAGAGTGAAGATTATGAGTATCAAGGAGTTGTGCAGGGACCCTTGTTGCAGTCACGGGATTTTCTAGGAACCAAGGGGTCTTTAAAGAATTCACTGGAAAACCCAAGTAAAGAGAGTTAACTTTTTTATGTATTGATTGAGCATGACGCATTTCCTTTGAAACTTGTTAATCTTGAGAAATGGTATGGAAAGATAGTATACCCAATTGGAAGGTTGTGGGTTGCTAAGGAAAAAAATGGTTTGGGATGCTATTCCCAGAATATGAATGCACGGGTTGAAGGATTACAGTGCACGTGGTTTTGTAGTAAGGGATAAGTGCATATCGTGAATCTTTGGAAGGTAGCCCGTGGGTTGGCTAGGTTAAGAATGTAAATAAGAGTAGGAAGTGTTAACGTGTTGTATGAGTGAAATATGACAATAAAGTGCATTGGTGATGGGTTGTGCTCTCAATAGAGATACCGATATGGGTTTATGGATATAATAAATTATTATTTTGTAATTGCATGGAATGTCTAATGGGTATTAAATTTATGAAAGTGGTATACATGTTCAGTAATGTACTGTCATCACATAATGGTATGAGTGCATTGTTGAAAGGTTTTCTGTCGCACAAAAAGTCAACAAACCCTAGTCCCCACTAATGTAGTATAGGGCAACCAGGGAATCAATCCGCAGACTCGACAAAATTAAGTTTTAAGAATGTAAGGTTAGTTGTTGTATTTTTATTCTATTATTTACTATTAACTAACTCAAGACAAGGTGGGGAAAAAACTGAAACTAAAAAGAAAATTTGTTTAAAAGATAAAAAAGAAAATTAAAATGAAATGAAATGAAATAAAAGAAATCAATATTCTAAACTACCTAAAACAGACATAGAACCTAAACTAATATGAGAATTAAATGCAATCAAAATAATAAAAAATTAGAACTGTAAACAAACAACTGGAGTTGGAAATTAAAACTAAACAAATCCTAAAAGCTAAATGAATATCTACAAATGAGAGGTAATTGTCGCACAAAGAATTGTAAAATCTACAGTAAAGAAAAATCAATAAGAAATAACTAGACTAATGATGAAAACAAAGAATCAGATGAGAAACTCATGAATCAGAACCAACTCTAACCATTGCAAACAGAACATGTCCTAAACTACTAAACAGAACAAAGTTGTTGGATAAAAATCACAAAACTGAACTAAATTTTGCTTGAAATGACTTATTAATTGGATTGCTACTATACAGGAAGACATCCTGTTCATAAATTGCCCACCTCGGGGTCTCAAGTTCTAATATAGAACTTAAAATAAATAACAATCAAATGATTTCCCAAAACAAAACAGATTCAATTCCAGTTTATGATTTTTTTCCAACTTTAAAACTGAAACACGACTAAACCTATTCTAATTAACACTTACAGACAGAAATTAACACAACTAGAATATTTTTTTTTTACTGATTAAACTTCTTTCTGTCTCGGGAAGACATCCCGTTCATTTACGCCCACCTTGGGGTCGTATAATTCCAAAAAGGAATTTAAAATATGCAGATGCGAGTTCAAATCAATTTTTCTCAAAACATCACAAGAACACAAGAACGAAAAAAAATATAAAAAATCAACACAACAGAATCACAATGCTCAACACAGAAACAAAAAAAATCACATAAAAGAAAAAGAACATTTTATTAAAGAGAAACGAAAATTACAAAAAATGTACCGAACAAATGTGTAATCGGAGCCACCGCGGGCTGTCACCACCGTGATGTGAGCTCCAAAAGCACGAAACACAAAACCCTAATCTAAAACTAGAAAAACGGAAAGTGTTTTTTCAAGAATCTAAGAGTCTGTGTGTACGTCTGTTTACATGGTAGAAGCACCCTTTTTATAGGGTCAAAGAAGAAAAATGAAAGATGAAAAAGAAAGAAGAAAGTAACTTGCTCGAGAAGCTTTGATCATCGGACGACCACTGTGCATCCTTCTATTTGAGCCCTTCGATCAACATTCATCTCTGCTGGTTCAACTTCGGTCATCTTCTTCGGGCAGCTCCGGTCAGCTTTGATTTGGCTTCCTTTTCTCTGCCTCTGTTGCGTCAAGCCCTGAGTCAAGGGTTCATTCTCTTTTTCTCCAAATGACATACGCACGCGAAGACCCTAAGGGAATTGTAGCTACCAGCTTCCAAAACGGCACTGTCCCACTTAATGGGATTAACCCATCCAATGGCCTATTTCAAGTGCAGCAGCAATGTCCCAAGTATGGTAGCAACGTTTTGATTCAGTAGCCAACATGCCAAGTGCAATCAGCGCCAACTCCAAGTGGCAGCCCAATAGCGTTTTCAGCCCAATTTACAATGGCCTATTCTGCAGCAAAGAAAAAAAAAATCAATCCAAAAATTAAAGAGAAGGAAATTTAACAAAGAAATATTTTTACCAAAGATTTTCTAAAAAAATAAAATTTTCTAATTATTAACAAAAACTAAAAATTACACCTAAAAACCTATTTTTAACTACAATTTTATAAAACTACAATTTTAAACAAAAATTCTAAAACTAACCTAATTCTAAACAATTAAAGAATAAAAGAATCTAAGAAAGACTTCTAAGACTAGAAAAATATGCAAAATTAGAGAGTTATCATGCATGTTTTCTTTTTGCAAGTGAAGAGTTTCAATTCATGTGGGGGCCATATTAAGATGAAGAGAAATATTATATTTTCTTCTTGTACAGTGTAGACGTTGGAATCGAGAGAGCTAGAAGGGATTCTTGATATTGACATTTAATGGTTTTCGTGGTACATACCTTGGGAGGGAAATCATAATATGGTTAATACCAAGTGCATGAAATTGTTGTTGTGCATGTGCTGCTATGTCCCTTGATGATAGGTAAAGTAAGCAAATGATATTATGGGATTGCATGGGTGGATTATAAGAATGGTGAAGGGTTACATGCTAAGGTTTTTTGTTGTGCAGATTTTAAATTTTGGGTCTATAAAATAGGTCTAGGGAAGCTAAAGGAGTTTTCTTTGAAGATATGAAGATTGATGAGAGAGGTGCAGAGGTTATCTAATTGTCACAATTTTGTTGTTAATAAACAATGATTCTTTGTTTTAGTTATATTGATTTTGTCCTAACAATGAAATATCTAGTTTTATGGGTTTCGAAAATTATATCATTTTGGAGTTATTATTGAGTGGAATAGTATATATGATGATATAGGTGGAATCTGAAATTGGTACATTGTTGGGTAGTGTTAAGAGAAATATTCTCTCTCTAATCAATACATCAATATCTCTTTCTTTAACCATTAAAAGCCATTTTTGTTTCTTTCTCTTTGCATTTAATTCTTCAAACAATCATTTACGTTTCTCTCTATGCATTTAATTCTTTCAGCCACGTATTTAGGGATGACAAAAATGTTCACAGCATGGGTGTTCGTGGGTGAAATCCATGACTAGTCGTTACTACCCGTGAATATTTACTACCCCCGGATAACGGGTAGCGGGTATTTTAATACCCGCTTCTAAACGGGTCGAGTACGAGTAGTATACTACCCGACCCGCGCCTATCCATTACTCGCAAAAATTAATAAAAAAATTAATTTATTTTATTTTTAATTAAATTTAATTAAAAATAAAATAAAATTATTATTTATTATGTTAAATTTAATTAAAATTAAATTTTAATTTATATTTAATTTAATTTATATTATATTATATATATTTTTTGTAATTTTATTTAAAATTTATTTTAAAATATATAAAATATATTTTTTTAATTTTTTGCAGGTATCTGCGGATTTTAAAATACTCGCAGGTATTTTTTAAACGGGTAACCGGTGGGTAATGGGTACCGTTTTAACCAGCGGGTTGAATTGTGGGTAGACACTATCCATACCCGACCCGACCCGTTGTCATCCCTACACGTATTCATCAAACTGTACAATTCACTGAGGTTTGGTCACGGTAGCATTTGCACCGTTATCTTTTTAGCAGCGTGAGCGAAAAGTCCGAATTAAATATTTTTTAACGAAATATGTAACCTTACTGATCTTTTTAAAAAGATAAAATCACTTTGAACTAAACTCCTAAAAATAGGGACCAAATATTGTATTAAACCTTATATTTACTTTTAAAAGTTTTTGACGTAAGCACATACTGAAATTCAAAACGGACAACATTATGTTATGAACAAAATATATTCTCATATTCATCATGTCTATTGTTTTATCCATAGTTTCTAAACCTGATCAAGCAGGAACAGTTTTTCTAGAAAGGTGTACAAAGAGACATGTTAAGACAATCGATTTGTATATTGTAGACAAGGGAATCCTATATTTTCCTGTCTCAAATAATCCCCTNAGAAATGGCCAATAACAAATAATCAAATAAACACTGCAAAAAATCTCACCAATTCCACACTCGTTCTTGCTTTGAATTGGCACCACTGGTTGCATTCCTAATAACTTGATAGTTATTGCTGACAAATGCAACAGCAAAATGGTAGTGCCTGGCAAGAAAACTAGGGATTCGTCGAAGGTGTACCTGCCAGCATCCTTGTCATCTACNACATCAGTTGTTGGGGGTAAATCTTTCTTTGTTATGTCGAATACAGTTTCAGACATTCTTAAANTCTTAAGTAGGACGCTGAGAAAAGCACAGAAACCAGCATTCATGGGTGTNATTATTGACATCCTTTGATTATTCCACCATGCTTTTATTGATAACCCTTCTGCTAAATATTCTGATACAGTGTATACCTTGTAAATTACTATAGAAGCAACTGGAATAAATATGCCAAGGTCCTGAATTAAACACAATACATAGTTATAACCTTCCGATATTATATATATCAAACATAAATATAAGCATAGAAAAATCACTACAAAACAATCACTATAAATTTAGAACTCTACTTAACATGTAAAAAAATGTGTTAATCTCTCCTTAATTTATTACTAACTACATTAACCATTTTCAGCATCATTGATATTAATATCATATTATAAAGAAAAGTATAGGTATGATGCATTTACAAATAGAAGTAACTAAAACACAATCGGCTATATAATTTCTCTAACATACTAACACAGCGTTTAGTCACTTGCAAAAGTAAACTGCACTTAGATTTGTGTTTCGTTTAAACGTTGATGTTGTTGTTTGATTTGNTTACCTGTGGCAATAAATTGGAGTTGGTGATGATGCAGTGTGCAAGAAGACATGCATAGCATACTTCAAACACTGCTCGCAGCCCGCAGTTGAGAATCCACATATATGCTATGCACTGCCTCAAAGTAAGCTTATGAAAAAGGGTGCCAATAATAGGACAGTGCTTGCTTACAAAGATTTCCAGAAACCCTGTGGCCCATNTCTTCTGTTGGACCATTGCAGTTGGGCCACCTCCTGGAGCAAAGCCCGTGAAGGCAACTGGGTTTGGTGTACACCATTCTGATCTCCAACCTCTTTCATGGATTGTCAGTCCAGTAAGCACGTCCTCTGTTACTGATCCATATATCCAACCNACCTATAATTTCCATCAAACCAATTTCAGCTTCAATTTCATTAATATATATATAAGAAAGATAAAATTATTTTAGTGTTAATGAGTATTATAAGTTGAATTTTATTTTTCATTCTTATTTGAGTACCTGTTTGCCCCATCCTGTGCCATATTCATATCCACAACCAGCAACTTGGCTTGCTGCCTCAATAACGTTTGCAATATTAACAGCATTTGGTGAATATGTCCTTCCTTCCAAAGCACAAGCAGCTGACTTCATAAGCTCTTTTGAAGCTCCAAACTTTTGTTTCAATTCCTTCTCTGATATGCTGTTTCCTGAAACATGGCTGGAATGCGTAAGATAAACAATGGAAGCCATGAAAAATGTTCTTAATTATAGTTTTTAAAGCACACTTGAATTTACTTTTATGTATACATATGATTAAAACAACACACTATATACTGAACATGTTACTAATTTATAACAGTAACTTGAGAAATTGAAACGTATCAATGTAACATGTACCCTTGTCAACGTAATCTGGAGAAAGACCATAAATAACTTTCCTTCTATGGAAGCAGTTTGTTCCCAAGTAGAAAGGCCCTTGCAGCCCAGCTAATCCTGCTGCCATGTACTGCATTATATAGAAAGAGATTTTCTTAGAAGTAATAAATTGACCTAACGTATATACATACATATATATATATATATTGAAAAGAGTTATTTTTTTCTTGTGTAAAGATTAGTATTTAATTCCAATGACCTTCATCAAAATTGCCATCTGGTTTCCAAAAGGATCGTCCTTCAGTGTAGCGTAGAATTGTTGGGGACATTGAGCAAATGCAACTTCTTTTTGTCCTTTGGGATCGAGTAAAATGCACAATGCATGATGAACAATCTTTGGATTATTTACGATCATGTCACAGTCCACGTTCAGCATAAAGGGAGCATTGGTTATCAACCCAGAGACTCTTGTCTGAAATATAATCGGAAGTTCAATAAAAGGTTCCAAAAAGATTATGAGTTTGTAATGAAAAGCATGGCAAAAAGATGAGTGTAATTAAAGAAAGAATTCACAAACTGAATATACTAGTGCATACAGAAAAAACATCAGAAAATAAAAAAAGACAGTTTCTCACCAATACATTCATGGCACCAGCTTTGAAATGATGAGAATGTTTTGGCCTCTTCTCTCTAGATATATAGATCAAATGAGGTAACCCATCTTCAAGGTCTTCTTTGTTCTCCCATATAACCTTACAAATTCCTAGTATAAGTAAGCTGTGGTATTTCCTTTAGGAAAATAGTTTTTTTAACGGTTTCAAATGTTCTTTCGAAAATAAATTCAAACAAATAGATAACATGTAATCTATTATAAAAAAAGTGATTAAAAAGAGCTAATCAAGATGTTTTTGTAACAATTTTTGTAACAATTTTTTTTTTACAACTTTTAACCTATTATCAAAAAGTTATTAAAAAGAGTTAATCAATATCTTTTCCTTTACACTAATAGTTAAATATAACATATGGAAAATATTTTTCTAATAACTTTTTTTGAGAACTTTTTTAAAACTGTTTATGTTGTATTGATTCGTTTCAAATATACGGATGGATAAAATAATGACACATAATTTATTGTCAAAAAATTGTTAAAAAAAGTTGTTGACATATCATAATCCTTTGTACATATATCTCATTAAGTAATAAAAAATGTTCTTTTAAAACACTAAAATATGAAAATTAATATATTTTAGTTAATTAAAATAATTAAATGATATGTGTAACTACTATTTAAAATACTCTATTTACCATATAATAACACTGATACATACGACCAATAAAAGCTAACATATATCAACAAACACTGTCTGAGTGTACTTTTTTAAGAGAGGTTCTGTCTTTACGCCAAAAGTTGTTTGCACATCAAAATCAGATTGCGCAAACACAAACACAATGTATATGATTCATAACACTTGTGCTCACAGTCAACCTTTTTATTTTTTTATTTATTTATTCAGGAAAGTATTTATATATGTAATAATTATTGTAACAAATCCATGTTTGAGATACTAGTACGTAACATAAACAAAATAGAAACTACAGTAAAACTGATAATTACGCGAGAAGTTTTTATCGAGAACTTTAAGGTATTTGGTAATTCAAATTTATCGACAGTCAATTCGAATTGACCATTTAAAAACAATTACATGACAAGAGAAGATATATAAAAAGAATTATATGACAGAGAAGATACATATGATGGAAATGAATATAGAAAATATGAAATTTGTTTGATACGTTTGAATAGTTCAACAGATGCGTAAATAATGAAGTGTTGGATATACCTTGATTATGGATGGATGATTTGTGCTCTCAGTGTTTGAGAAAACAGAAAAGTCTCCATGACTTGGATTTGATTTTTGGGATGCTTCCAATTCTATTTTTTGGCTAAGATCATCATACATATTCTGTCAACACACAACAAGACAAAAGTTTGGTCAGAGACACCATCCTAGTTTAATCTTAAGTCAAATTAAGATTAACTTAGTTACTATTTTATTGATTTTAGTTCTGTTGTTTGTCTTTAATTGTTATGTACTCTCTTTAGCAATTTCTTATGAAAATAAAAAATAATGTAAATACGTTTTATTCTATTGGATAGAATTACCGAGTTTCAGAACATAACAAAACAATTGTGACATNTAACTATATTTTAACATGTTACAGATTTTTTTTATAGATTAATTACGATGAATCTCTTGTAATGTTNTAGTAAGATACATAAATATCACACTATACCATAGTTTCATTCAAACCCGTGATAATATTTTAACCTCTCATTCTTTCTCTATTTTTTAGTGGCCAAAACTTGTATTTTTGGCATCACATATAATCTTTTCTTTATTTGTCGAATAATACAAACATTAGTACAATGATTTATCCCATTTGTCGAGTAATCTTTTCTTAGNATTTACAAGAGAACTTACTTTCATCTGTAACCATTCTTGTTTGAATTCTGTTGTGTTGGTGGGTGTTGAGACTTGTGGTTTGGCAGAAAAGTATCTGAAGGGAGCTCTAACTTGCACATCATACTTCTTACAGAATGGTACCCAAAACTTTGCAAATTTGGAGGCTTCTTGAAGAGCGTAGAAGGTTAGGGGTGAACAACCATCGTCAGAGACATAACAAGCAAGCTTGTGAGGTGGATAATCAAGTGCTAACAGAGACAATACAGTGTTCACTGTGATAATAGGTGGTTCAAGCACAGGGTCTGCTGTTGTCACAAACATATCCACTGCTGGAACCTCCTGCACACTGCTCACAGCATTCACTAATACCAACAAAATTCATATGCGTGCATAACCAATGACAAAAACTGCAGTCTATACCTTAAAAACATTTTGGGAAAACCATATATTTTGGTTGTCCTTACTACTACTTTAGACTGTATTAATGTAAATGTGATGAGTTAAAGTAGTAGTGAATTATATATATAATACGTTTAGAGTGTAAGAAATCCTACACTGTGAGTTACGTAAAAATATTATATAACAAAAGTTAACAAACATACTGTAATAGTAACAACTAAATGTCATACGATGTAAAAGTATAAATTGCTTTTATTCACGTATAAGGTTTTTCTGTATAAAAGAAAGTAATAAAACAGTTGATGATAATTAAATTAGAAAGGCATTGAAGAAACAGATAGGTAGCTAGCTAGGTATTGTAAGTAAATGGAATGAATAATATAAAGGATACCTTTGAAAGAGACGTTCTGGGTAGGTTTTGATTACTGCTGGACTCCACTGAGTGGAGAGAGTAAAAAACCAAGAGATGGTGAACCATGATTCGCAGACAAAAGCAAGAAACGAAGGGAATGAGTAGTTGCTGATAGAGATAGCGCGGTAACCAAGCTGCAACAAGAGAAGGACTAAGAGCAAGCTATCCGTTACCCTTTTATAAGTGTGGTTGTACCTGTGTTTCTCACAGAGGGGGAAGGAGTTCTGGTTGGCCATTGAAATGAGCCAAGGTGTTAAGAGAGCTTGCGTGTGTGTGAATACGCTTACAATGAAGGAAGGTGTATTTATAAAGAAATGAATGTCGTAAAAAAATTGTAATTGGTCATGTGCTAAACAGACAAGAATTGACTGTTAGCGCTTAACATTTATCGGCAGCCCTAGATGCTTCTTTGTAGTTATTATCAGCCAGCTCAATTATTGGATTGTTTATTGTTAACTTATATTATTGTACCTCGGTTTTAGACACACACATACGTATATATATATATATATATATATATATATATATATATATATATATATATATATATATATATATATATATATAAATAAGAAAAAACTGCAAAAGCTAATACAACTAAACTAAAGTAAAGATAAAAAATATATCCACAATAAGTAAAAGTGAATAATATAATTCAAGAGAAAGGAGGAGAATGAGATGCATGACTAATAAAACATGATCTTCTTATATAAGAGGCAACCAAAGTTTCTATAGAAGTTACTACCAATGTGTAAGACTTCTTTCCTTTACAATCTCTTACTTGAAAGTTTTGATTCAATATTAATCAAATCTTCATATCATACTTTGTTATTTATGTTGTTTATTTTTCAAGTGCTCTCCATCGTGTTTTGTCACGAATCTATCAACCACTTTTATTGTTTATGCAATATTTGATCTTATACACATCATAACATTCATAACGCTATTCACCATCGATTCACACAATACTCACAACATTTTTATCATCTTTGTTTCACTGCTAGGACTCATACTTAGAATAACATACAATTGATAGGAAATGTGATAGAAATTCGTTTGCAATTTTTCATGTTGAAGCATCGTAATATCTTTAACAAGTATTTCTGAGAAAGCCAAATCTTTCTATCTTTTCTGTCTTAGTGAATCTGCATCCTTAAAATATTGTTTATTAGTTCCGAGTCCTTCAATTTCTAGATTCTAGATTTGTTGGAGCCTACCTCAAACATGTCATCCACATACAACAACAAAATGACAAAACCATTCTTACCAAACCTATTGTAATAAGTACAATGGTATGAACTCTGTCTTTTGTAACAAATGCTAACAAAGGAATCAAATTCTCTTATACAAACACCTACCGTTTGCTTTAAAGTGTACAATTATCTGTTTACTTGTAAACCAAGTTTTCTTATTTTTAATTTTTTTTTTTGGTTAAAGCATCATTACATCTCTACTAACAATAACCTTGTGGGTAGTGGGACCTCACGCGTGATACTCCTTCACATTGTTAGTAAAGCCTAAAGTACTTAACTTTTTCTCAGTTTCAAGCTTTACTTGTGCTTTGGATTACTTCAATATTGGTAACACATATGACTTCCTCTTGATGAGGCACAACTATAATCTCTTGGAGTAATCATTATCTGGAAGAAAATACTTTGTCCCTCCTAAGGATAATCCAAGTGATTCCCTCACATCAAAATGAACCAAGTCTAATATGTGTTTGTTTTTTGTGGTGTTTCTAGCAAACTTCAATCTATGTTGCTTACTTATCACACAATGCTCACAAAAAGATAAATCAACCTCCTTGAGCTTAGGTAGGAGATTACGTTATGCAAGAATTCACAGACCTTGCTTTGACATATGTCTATGTCAACAATGACACATCATTGTTTATTCTTGACTTGTCGATGCAATTGTTGCATTTGTTTCTCGCAACTATCTCCCATAATCACATATAAATTTGTCATGATCTTCTCTCCTTTCATCACTATAAGATCCCTCTCATCGTTTTTAAGATTACACCTTTAGTGTGAATTTTACACTCAAGGTAATCTAATTGTGCAATGACAATAAATTCTTCTTCAAGTCTTTCACATGTCATACTCCTTGAACTGTGTGAATAATATCGTCATACATTTTTATTTTAACAATATCAAATCCAACAACCTCTAAGGCATGATTGTTCCCTATGAACACAAATCCAATTGAGACAAGTTTATAACTGTAAAACTAATCTCGATTTGAGGTCATGTGCCAAGTTGCACCTTAATCAACTATCGACCTATCATGTAGGCGTCTTCCGCCATTAGCACTAATAACCACTTTGCTCACTAGAATATCTATATCCTTTGAGGTACTTGCAACACAACTTTATGTGGTTGATGCTTCATTGTTCTTTCCTTTACTTTTCTAATGCCAACAATCTTTCTTGTCATGCCCCCTCTTGCCAAAATGGAAACATTTGAGACACTTTTTACTTTCAGATGTGGATCATGAGTTTGACTCTCACTAGATCCACATTTTGTTGATCTACCTCTCATCATCACCAAAGTCTTTGCTTGCTTCGAACTTTCAACCATCTCTACTTTGTTTTTCTGCATGGATTCTTCTTTAAGAATAACTCCGACAACATCCTCAAAGTGTAAGTTTCCATAAGTGTTGTTAATAAAACTGCATCTTGTCATTGCTAAGTACAAATTTGCAATAACGTTTCATTAATTTTTTTCCCACCTTTGATTGATTTCCAAAGGTTTTTCCTCAATTGTTAGTATACAACAAATGTCCTTTCTCATAATTACCTTGTAGTAAAATACTGACCGAAACTTGAACCGCAATTTCTTGAGGCGTGTAAATTCACTTTCCTTAAGGACTTATCAGCGGTGTGTTGCGCAAGTCTCCTAGGATACAACAGGAACTTCTCGAACATATTCGAGGATCACAGAACTAGCAAGAAACTCCATAAAGAGTATAAATTAACCCAAAATATTTTTAGAAAATAAAAAGAAGAAAAAAGGAAGAGAAAAGACCCATTTTTTGGGGTGTCTTGGAATGGAGAAAGAGCTCTCTATTTATAGAGCTAGGGAAGAATAAAATAAAAGACCATAAAAGCAATAAATAATTTGACCGTTGCATCACTTCAAAATTTGACTGTTGTTAATTAATAAAAATATTAACGTTGTAAAAAATATTCTTTTGCAATAACATAACATTATTACAACAATCCTCCACTTATTGCAAAAGAAAGTTGAAAGAAAAGATAAGAACCTTTTATTCTGGGTCTCATAGGATGTAATGCATCAGAGCTGGTATAACAAGCTATATGAACTAGTCTTAGATTGAGATACTTAACACATAGTGTAGTTGGTATATCAAGCTATATGAACCAAAGACTCTTGACGTGTGTTAGAGGTTTATCAATCACAGTACACCTCCACAATTCTTACTGTTATCGCTGTGTTGCGCTTACTAGGCCATGCGCGTACTGGTATTCATGAGTGCTCTAGAGATCATGTCAAGATCTCATGCAAGCGGCCCCACTTGCAATCATATAAGTGATTTCATCAAGTGTATGCTACAAATCATACACCACCCATAAGGGATACGAAAATCATTAAAAACTTTATTTAAGCTAAAATTCTATCTCCACATAGAATTTTAATGATAAAGTTTATCCTCTCATAATGTAGTCTATAGCACTTTCACACATCATAGGAAGGGACATAATTGATTAAAATCAATTTAGTGCTATCAGAACTAACGAGAGTCTTGTTTTTACCCATATGAACCTTATTCATGGGATCTCCAATCACAAAGGTTGGGTTACCATCACTTGTTTGTTTGCAAGTGGTTTAAGTCTCATTCCCCTCGATGTTTCTAATATCATTTGTCTTCCCAGGGTTTTTGTCAGGGATCTACTAGATTCCGTTTTGACGTCATAGTCAATGGAAATAGTTCCACTCTTTTAGTTTGGACACAATCTTGGAAATATATGCACGAGTTAACTTGTTTTTCCATCTTTAAGCAACCCATGGGAAGTAAAAGTCATACCTGTAGTTTGGTTGGTTGTTTGGACAATGTTCTTTTATTTTTCTTTTGAATAACATCATTACTTTAAAACTGTTTGATGTTTTTTATAGGTGGGTATTTGATTCTCGAGGAAGACCTTCAACCCTTTAGTAATAAGAGATTTATTTCTTTCCGAATTCAAATCTCATTTTAGTAGAATTTCTATCTTGAATTATTTTAGATTTGATTTATGTTTGTGTTTGCTTGCAAAATTTTCTAGAATTCGTGGTCAAATTCTCTCAAAGGGAGGGTAATGATAAGTTGATAAGGTCTAGAAGAATAACAACTAAAGACAAGAAAAAAAACTCTTATAAGAAATCATCTATCTCATGAAAGGACAAAGATAAATTTAAGAAGTATATATACCAAACTTTAGAAGAAGGAATCTTCAAGTGATACAAATTTAAGAACAAATTCTTTTTAAGAAGGAAGACATGATAGATGATTATCTCCCAATCTGATACATTATGTGAAGATTGGAATTCAAAAGACATAATAGCTTATGGTACAATTATAGAATAATTTTATGCAATTAAAAGTATATTCAATGTCTTTGAACTTTCTTTTAAAATTTCTTAAGTTGTTTAAATATTTGTACCTATATATAGACTCACCAAATAAATTCATAGACACCTTAAATTATCATTATATAAAAATTAATTTTTCATTATAAAAGAATTATCTTAATTCTTGAATTCAAACCGTGATTCTTTATAAACAAATTAAAATACACTTAATTAATCTTAATTATTAATTACTCTATAATAAAATAAATTATGTACGATAACGTCCTACTTTTTCATATTGTAATAATTTTGAAGGAGTAATAATACTACTCCAGTGTATATAATCTTAGATGTATAATAGCGCATACATTGCAGCAAATGAATAATATTTGGGATCTTAACACTTATATATGCATGGGTTTGTTAATTTACTATTTTTAGTTGGTACATTTTAATATAGTGTATCAAATTTCAGGTTATAAAAAAAATTGTTAAAAAGAATTTAAATAATTTAAATAATTTTAAAATTTAATTTAAAATAAAAAATAAATAAAAATTATTTTTTTTATGAGTAATTATTACCTTTTATTTTATTTTTTATTTTAAAAAATAATTATCTTTTATTTTATTTTTTATTTTAAAAAATAATTATTTTTAAAAAAATATATAATAAAAGATAATAACCATACAATAAATAAATAATTTTTATTTTTTTTAATTTTAAATTAAAATTTAAAATTATTAAAATACTCTTAAATTTACTGTTAATTTTTTTTTTAACAGAAATTTTTATGTGACCTAAAACTTTGTACACATGTATCAACTAAAAAAATTCCTTATATAAATTAGCAAAACCTATATATATATATATATATATATATATATATATATATTTATTTATTTATTTATTTTAGCGGTTTAAACATATGGTTTGGATCAATTAGCTTAAATTAAAAGAAAAAACATAATAATATTATTTTTTTTATTTTTATATATGTCGTCCAATTGTTTGCTTAAATTGAAAATACAAATGTTATTTTTAAAGTTGTAAATACCAAAATGCATTTGAATAATACATTAATACTACAGCAACATACTTTTTTGTACTTTATATGTTTTGGGCTGATTTTTTATTATTCAATAAAATTTGATTATTTAAAATTTCTTTTCATCAAGTTAACTAAACAAGGACTGATTGGTCATATCAATCACCGAAATATTCTAATTTTAACACACTTCAGATTTAAATTTTGGCTATTATATGATAGCTTTTTATATTGTATTTAGTTGAAAGTCAACAAGCATATGTAAGTAGCTAGTTTAGTATGCATTTTTATATTTAATTATAATTTTATTGACGGTGTGGAATGCATAAAACTTTTTTACAATTTGTTGAATAACTATTTTGATGCTAATTACAATTACATTACTATTCATATGGAGTTAATTCGTCAATTGAACTTTAAAAGATTATATAAAAGTGAATTTTCTATCTCGGTGTATGCTTAAATTCGTACGGAAATACTAATACATACTTTTTTTTTTTCGCAGATACAAGTTATAGTAAATTATAATAACATATATTTTAATAATATACCCAAGGTATAATTTACTATCTTTTTCCTTAAATACATAATATATATCCACGTCTATGAATAAATAATTATATGAAATACCATGCATATGGAATACCATGCATAATTATATTTACTTTTAAAAGTTTTTGACGTAAGCACATACTGAAATTCAAAACGGACAGCATTATGTTATGAACAAAATATATTCTCATATTCATCATGTTTATTGTTTGTTCCATAGTTTCTAAACCTGATCAAGCAGGAACAGTTTTTCTAGAAAGGTGTACAAAGAGACATGTTAAGACAATTGATTTGTATATTGTAGACAAGGGAATCCTATATTTTCCTGTCTCAAATAATCCCCTCAGAAATGGCCAATAACAAATAATCAAATAAACACTGCAAAAAATCTCACCAATTCCACACTCGTTCTTGCTTTGAATTGGCACCACTGGTTGCAT
>NC_028352.1:8417118-8418132 GCF_000741045.1 Vigna radiata var. radiata | reverse complement strand
AAATGATGAGAATGTTTTGGCCTCTTCTCTCTAGATATATAGATCAAATGAGGTAACCCATCTTCAAGGTCTTCTTTGTTCTCCCATATAACCTTTCAAATTCATAGTATAAGTAAGCAGTGGTATTTCCTTTAAACTAAGAGTGAAATATAGCATCACAGGGTTTTGTACATATATCTCTTTGAGTAATAAAAATGTTATTTTAAAACTATGAAATATGAAAATTAATATATTTTAATTAATTAAAATAATTAAATGATATGTGTAACTACTATATAAAATACACTATTTACCATATAATAACACTGATACATACTACCAAGAAAAGCTAACATATATCAACAAACACTGTAACTATACTTTTTTAAGTGAATTTCTGTCTTTACGCCAAAAGTTATCCATGTTTGCACATCAAAATCAGATTGCGCAAACACACACACAATGTATATGAACCTTTTATTTATTTATTTATTTATTCAGGAAAGTATTTATATATGTAATAATTATTGAAGCAAATCCATGTTTGAGATACTTGTACTTAACATAAACAAAATAGAATTGACCATTTATAAAAAGAATTATATGACAGACAAGATACATACGATGGAAATGAATATAGAAAACATGAAATTTGTTTGATATGTTTGAATAGTTCAACAGATGGGTAAATAAAAAAGTGTTGGATATACCTTGATTATGGATGGATGATTTGTCCTCTCAGTGTTTGAGAAAATAGAAAAGTCTCCATGACTTGGATTTGATTTTTGGGATGCTTCCAATTCTATTTTTTGGCTAAGATCATCATACATATTCTGTCAACACAGAACAAGACAAAAGTTTGGTCAGAGACACCATCCTAGTTTAATCTTAAGTCAAATTAATATTAACTTAGTTACTATTTTATTGATTTTAGTTCTGATGTTTGTCTTTAATTGTTATGTACTCTCTTTAGCAATTTCTTATGAAAATAAAAAATAATGTAAATACGTTTTATTCTATTGGATAGAATTACCG
>NC_028352.1:8359727-8416638 GCF_000741045.1 Vigna radiata var. radiata | reverse complement strand
ATACAGTGTTCACTGTGATAATAGGTGGTTCAAGCACAGGGTCTGCTGTTGTCACAAACATATCCACTGCTGGAACCTCCTGCACACTGCTCACAAAATTCACTAATATCACATGCATGCATAACCAACGACAAAAATTGCAGTCTATACCTTAAAAACATTTTGAGAAAACCATATATTTTGGTTGTCCTTACTACTACTTTAGACTATTAATGTAAATATGATGAGTTAAAGTAGTAGTGAATTATATATATAATACGTTTAGAGTGTAAGAAATCTTACACTGTGAGTTACTTAAGAATATTATATAACAAAAGTTAACAAACATACTGTAATAGTAACAACTAAATGTCATACAATTGTGAAAGTATAAATTGCTTTTATTCACCTATATATAACATCTTATACCAATAGCTGTCATATATATATATATATATATATAGATATATAAATGCTAACTGATTGTTAGAACAGAAATATGTTTTATCAGTAATAGCAAAAGTTGGTCGTGGAAAGACATAGCAACAGTTGATGATATAATTTAAAGGTTTTTCTTTATAAAAGAAAGTAATAAAACAGTTGATGGTAATTAAATTAGAAAGGCATTGAAGAAACAGATAGGTAGCTAGCTAGGTATTGTAAGTAAATGGAACGAATAATATAAAGGATACCTTTGTAAGAGACGTTCTGGGTAGGTTTTGATTACTGCTGGACTCCACTGAGTGGAGAGAGTCAAAAACCAAGAGATGGTGAACCATGATTCACAGACAAAAGCAAGAAACCAAGGGAATGAGTAGTTGCTGACAGAGATAACGCGGTAACCAAGCTGCAACAAGAGAAGGACTAAGAGCAAGCTGTCCGTTACCCTTTTATAAGTGTGCTTGTGCCAGTGTTTCTCATAGAGGGGGAAAGAGTTTTGGTTGGCCATTGATATGAGCCAAGGTGTTAAGAGCTCTGAGTGTGTGTGAATACGCTCACAATGAAGGAAGGTGTATTTATAAAGAAATGAATGTCGTAAAAAAATTGTAATTGGTCATGTGCTAAACAGACAAGAATTGACGGTTAACGCTTAACATTTACCGGCAGGCCCTAGATGCTTCTTTGTTGTTATTATCAGCCAGCTCAATCATTGGATGGTTTATTGTTAACTTATATTGTACCTCGTTTTCCAGTAACTTTTCATTGGCTATATGGGTTTTAGCACATATATATACTATATATAAGAAAAAACTGCAAAAGCGAACACAACTAAAGTAAAGGTAAAAAATATATCCACAATAAGTAAAAATGAATATTCATATTAATAAAATAAATTATATATCCTTTTCTCTTTTTTGAGGAAAAAACCAAATACTAAAAATCTTTGAAGAAAACTAATATTTTTTATTGTAATTTTCTCTCAAATATAATTCAAGAGAAAGGAGGAGAATGAGATGCTTGACTAATGAAACATGATCTTCTTATATAAGAGGCAACCAAAGCTTCTATAGAAGTTACTACCAATGTGTAAGACTTCTTTCCTTTACAGTCTCTTACTTCGAAAATTTTGATTAAATTAATCAAATCTTCGTATCATACTTTGTTATTTATGTTGTTTATTTTTCAAGTGCTTTCCATTCTGATTTGTCATGAATTTACCAACCACTTTTACTGTTTATACAATATTTGATCTTATACACATCATAACATTCATAACACTATCCACAACCGATGCACACAATACTCGCAACATTTTTATCATCTCTATTTTACTGCTAGGACTCATACTTAGGATAACATACAATTGATAGGAAATATAACATACAATTGATAGGAAATGAGATAGAAATTCGCTTGCAATTTTGCATGTTGAAGCATCGTAATATTTTTAACAAGTATTTCTGAGAAAGCCAAATCTTTCTATTTTTACTGTCTTGGTAAATCTACATTCTTAAAATCTTGTTTATCAGTTTCAAGTCCTTCAATTTCTAGATTCTAGATTTGTTGGAGCCTACCTCAAATAGGTCATCCACATATAACAACAAAATGATAAAATGATTCTTACCAAACCTATTGCAATAAGTACAATGGTATGAACTTTGTCTTTTGAAACAAATACTAACGAAGGAATCAAATTCTCTTATACGAACACTTACATGTTTGCTTTAAAGTGTACAATTATCTGTTTTCCTTGTAAACCAAGTTTTCTTATTTTTTTTTTTTTTGGTTAGAGCATCATTGCATCTCTACTAACAATAACCTTGTGGGTAGTGGGACCCCACATGTGATACTCCTTCACATTGTTAGCAACGTCTAAGTACTTAACTTTTTCTCAGTTTCAAGCTTTATTTGTGTTTTGGATTACTTAAATATTGGTAACACATATGACTTCCTTTTGATGAGGTACACCTATAATCTTTTAGAGTAATCATTATCTGGCACAAAATACTTTGCCCTTCCTAAGGATAATCCCAATGATTCCCTCATATCAAAATGAACCAAGTCTAATATGTGTTTGTTTTTTGTGGTGTTTCTAGCAAACTTCAATCTATGTTGCTTGCTTATCACGCTCATAAAAAGATAAATCAACCTCCTTGAGCTTAGGTAGGAGATTATGTGATGCAAGAATTTGCAAACCTTGCTCTGACATATGTCTATGTCAACAATGCCACATCATTGTTTATTCTTGACTTGTCGATGCAATTGTTGCATTTGTTTCTTGCAACGTATCTCCCATAATCACATATAAATTTGTCATGATCTTTTCTCCTTTCATCACTACTAGATCCCTCTCATCGCCTTTAAGATTGCACCTTTAATGTGAATTTTACACTCAAGGTAAATCTAATTGTGCAATGACAATATATTTTTCTTTAGTCCTTCACATGTCATACTCCTTGAACAATGTGAATAATATCGTCATACATTTTTATTTTAACAATATCAAATCCAACAACCTCTAAGGCATGATCGTTCCCCATGAACACAAATCTACCTGAGACAAGTTTACAAGTGTAAAACTAATCTCGATTTGAATTCATGTGCCAAGCTGCACCTGAATCCACTATCAACCTATCATGTAAGCGTCTTCCACCATTAGCACTAATTACTACTTCGCTCACTAGAATATTTATATCCTTTGAGGTACTTGTAACACAACTTTATGTGGTTGATGCTTCATTGTTCTTTCCTTTACTCTTCCAATGCCAACAATCTTTCTTGTCATGTTCCCTCTTGCCATAATGGAAACATTTGAGACACTTTTTACTTTAAAATGTGGATCATGAGTTTGATTCTCACTAAATCCACATTTTGTTGATCTACCTCTCATCATCACCAAAGTCTCTGCTTGCTTCGAACTTTCAACCATGTCTACTTTGTTTTTCTGCATGGATTCTTCTTTAAGAATAATTTCGAAAACATCGTCAAAGTGTAAGTTTCCATCAGTATTGTTAATTAAACTGCAATTATCATTGCTAAGTACAAATTTGCAATAACGTTTTCATTAATTTTTTTCCCACCTTTGATTGATTTCCAAAGGCTTTTCCTCAATTGTTAGTAGACAACAAATATCCTTTCTCATAATTACCTTCAACCTCATTTTTTATAATGAGAAATTATTCCCATTGAACCTCTCTCTCAAACCAAAAACAAGCTTTAACATCATTCTCCAGCATCAAGATAGAAAAAATGTACAAACACATACAACTAAAGTAAATATGCGAAAGATATCGATAATAGACAAAAAAAAAAATTATACTAATAGAAAAAATTACATAACCTTCTCTCTTGTTCCAAAAAAAAAAAATACTAAAAATCTTTAAAAGAAATTAATATTGTCAAAATTTTCTCCCAAATATAATACGATCGAGAAAATGGGAGAATGAGATGCTTAACTAAATAAACATGGTCTTAAGGTCAACCAAGATTTCCATAGAACATACGTCTGAAACAGTAGAACAACATAGAAAGATACATGTCAGAGGAAAAAGTTGTGTTGTGATCCATGACATTACGTAAATTATTAGGGCACTATTCTGTAACACAAGATACTCGTCCATGTGTTTGTTACATACTAAAAGACACACCGTAAACTCGAGAGGACCACTAAGATAGAGGAGAAGGCAAAGATCAAAGTTTCATGTGAAGGTGATCGCTGATGATCAGTGTTTCTCTGCATTACGGTCCCATCTCAGTCTTCCAAAGCATTTTCAACCACACGGCTCACAAATTGCAGCTAGATTTGTTTGATCAAGATGTAGATATAATATTCGTAAATACCTGTAATTCGAGATACAAGTTTTCATGGATGGAACGTTTAATTCTCAATCAAGGCAAAAGTTGCCCTAAATATATTTGTGCCAAAAGTTGATGTTACTTTTTTGTCTATACTATATATACAAAGAATTGATATTTTTTACAGACAAGAAGAAAAACAACTTTTGAGAATCAATATATTAATATTATAATGAGGATGTTTTAACACTCAGTCAAAACCTAATCTATTGATGTTTGAAACTAAAAAAGGTAACAAAAGTTAATTAAAATATTAATCTTTTAAGTTGTGATTTTTTTAACTTTAGTGTAAAAAGATTACCCCTCTTTCGCTACAATGCTTAAATAGTTTTAACAATATTATGTTTGATCACGGATTACATATAAGAGAATTTCACCTGTAAGAATTTATTAAGACTTTGACATTATTATTTTTTAAATAGATTTTATCACACTACGTAATTGATAATTTTATTAATATTTTAATTTTGTACAAACTCAAAAAATTAATTTAATTATATAACTAATGAGTTTTTCTTCTTGAGAATCATCATCTTAGATAAGATTTTTTTGAGCCTTAAATTTAAAACACACATTACACCAAAACTATGATTTTTGTTTTTTGTAAAATGTAAGTTATAAATTTAAGACCGAGACTCTTATATTAAAAATATTTTTATACGGTTCTTATTTTTTTTTTTTTTTTGATATCCATACTTCTCTTTATAACAAATACTTTAAAAGGCATTCAATGATATGACTTGCTATTTCATTACTTTAGGGAGAAACTGGATTTGCTTTTTTCTGAATTCGTGTTAAATGATACTCAAATCGTTTCGTTTTAAAGTTAAGACTAATACTTTTATGTTTCTAATAAAGTAACAATCAAATATTTTATAATGTTTTTAAATAAACTACACTCAGTACGATTATCCTTTCCTATTAAAATAGCCTTCTCATCTTGAAGTTGAGACATCCTGAAGCTTGTCAATAATAGTCGTCTTCTTGCTATATGGTTAATACTAAAGGTATAAAATCTCCTTTATGGGTACGATTTTATCACATTTAGAAGCTTTCTAGAACTATTAATTAAAATTAATTTCATTGTTTTATCTAGAATTCACTCAAATGGGGTTAACTAAACTTATGTTGAAATCTTTGTTAAAATATAGGTTTTGAGACTCATCAGACGTAGGCTTCGTGAATGTCTATATTTTGGTACTACTGAAGTCGTTTAATATGTTGAAGATGTTGAAGTGGTCTAGATTGCACCAAGTTGTAGTCTATTGAGCTATGATTGATAACTACAGGACCTTTGAACGTAAAGATTTGATTTAAATGATTGAGTTGAGTTATTTTATTTAGGAAAGAAACATGAACTAAACATAAAAAAGTGATTATTCTCAAATTGAGATATGAGATATTGTTTGATTTATTTTCTTAGACTTAATTATCCGGATAATTCTTGTTTTGACGGGGAGCGTGTTTACTTAATCTTCGCTTTTAAAACAGTTTAAATTATATTCTAATTTTTAAAAAATTGTTTTAATTAGGTTTTCAAAAAAAATTATTAATCACATTAACGAGATGATACATATAATCTATGTATTTATTAATTTTTAAATTAAAGAAAAATGTAAAAATTTATGTTGTTACATGTCATATCATTGATGTGAGATGTGGTATCATCGATGTCACTTGTTAGGATACTGTCTTCGTAATGTTGTATTATTGTAGTGTCATTGTGTTGATTTTAATTTAATCTTTATATATATATTTATTTAATTCAATTTAGTTTAAAATTTTTCCAAAATAAAACAATACTATTTATTTTTAAATTGAGATGAAATTTATTATTTGTATAAATGTAATATTTATATTTTTATTCAAAATAATTTTTTAACATATTATATTTTAATTCATGTTTTGTTAATCCATATTTTTTATAGGACTAAAACTAATTAAATATAAATATTTAAAAAAAAAGGTTTTTTAAAACTAATATATTATGGAAATGTGTTGCTATATCAATTTAGGGTAGGAATTAAAATTGCAACAAAATATTCAACAACAAAACTGCTAAGTTATAATAAGGAGGAAAACTAAAAGATACAAAAATGAGAACAAGTATTAAAGACATGGATAATTTTCAAATAAAAATTCAAATTTAAGAGGATGGAAGAAGAATAAGAGAGAACGTATTAATTTAGATTTAATCTTAATAGCATGACAAAGATAATACAATAGATCCACAAATTGTGACTATGAGAACATGTTGGAAGGATTCAAGAAATTACTTGAATTCTTTGTAAAATATCTCTTTGACTTTGATTGAAATTTCCCCTTTTAATAGAACAAAATAATTTAGACAATAATGAAAGAAACAAACGTTTTAATAATGAAAATGCAATAAAATATTTGTATTGTGTATAACTTAGAAATAAACAAAATTGTTTCCATAAAAATGTAATAAAATTCAGATTGTGTATAGATTAATAAAACTTTGGTAATATTCGTTATATATTTTTACTTTTTTAATGAAAGAAACTGTGGATTACATGTACATTCATAAAAGAAGTATTAATTTTTTTTATCTGTGTGAGGTCTTTATTTAATATGTATCGTTCCATCACGTGTGTCAATATATATTGATATGTTGATTTAAGGTGGGTTCTCTGTTCCATGGTCTGTCTCACTTTCCAAAATGTCAAGGGAATATAAATGCATGTCATATCATTGTTTAATGTATAGTTCAATCTTGTGGTTCAATTATATTGATTTAATCCACATCGTTTGGGTGATCTTTTCAATTATCTGTCTCCCCACTGCAAATGACTCATGGAATGACTAATGGTTTGTTGGCAAGGATGGATTAGTGGAATTATTTGGTTCGTTTTTAGGCATTTGCAAAAAAAAATAAGAATGATGGTTTGAAAATTGGATTCTTAAATTCATCTTCGCTGATAAAAGATTTGTAAGTATTTGTCTTCAATTATCCATTTTGTTCTTTTTTATAATAATAATAATAATAATTATAATAATAATAATAATAATAATAATAATTAATTTTTATTTTTCTTTCTTTGTATAATAATTACAATTATATATAATATTAATAATTATAATTTTATACTACTTTTACTACTAGTCATCTTCAATTTCTATTAATTAAACAAAATTTTTTATTTGTCACATTAATCAAAACTTATACTAATTTTCATAAACTTTACTTCCAAATCTACTTTCATTTATCTCTAAATCCACTCAAACAAACAACACTTAATTCACCCTCAAATCCCCTCAAATTCATCCACTCACTCTCCTCCAATTTCTCTCCCCCAAGTGAACACCGTAAGGACCTACATAATGGAGTAATAAGAGTAGATACAAGTGTTAAGATAATAAACAAGCATTTTACTTAAGAACAACTTGTAACATATAAAACTTTCTAAAAGCTCGTTTCATTACCTTAAACTTGTCATCTCTCTATAACCTTTGTTCCCTACTCCTTCTTTATCTTCTTTCTAGTTTTCCTTCTCATTGAGTTGTTGGATTGACGATCAGGAAGTGCGCAGATGTCCACGGTGTAGAGGGCTACACAACTGACCGATTGCATTTTTTATTTTAGCTGGTAAGTAGTTTCTTCCACTTCTCTGCACGTTCTTAAATCTGTACGATGTAGTCTTTCCGATTGCATGTGCATTTTATGGTTCCTCTCCAACCCTCTGTTCGATTCTAGCTCTAAGAGCTGCTCTTGATCGTCAATCGGTGTTTTGTAGGGTTTTCCGAGTTTTCTTTCAGGTGCAAGCTCGTCGGTCGGGGTTGCGTGAGTTGTATGGAGCTGAGTCAGAGGTAAGAGGAGCTAGGGTTCTGTGCGAATTTGTAGAATAACGTATGTATGAATTGTGTTTTGCATTATGGTGCTGTTTGAGTTGAATTTTAGTAATTTTGTATAATAAATCATGTACTTCTTGAATTATCAAAGTATGAATATGTGAATTGCTAATTGTGGCTTGAATTGGACAGGATGCATTATTGAAATTGAGATTTTGTTGATGATGTAACATCTGTCATACCAGTTGCTAGGTAGGGAGTTAAGTGAATTATAGTGTTTTAGGTAATTTTTAGAGGAAGTGAGGTGGTGATTTTGAGTAATTGAGGTCTCAAGTGTATTTGGGCTATTGGGGCAATGTTAGCAAGTCTATTGTGACTTATTAAAAGTGTCAAAGTGATTAAAATCATGTTCCAAGTGGTAGAATTGAAATTGGGTCTTTAGGTTGATGAATTTAGTGTTTTAGGTTAAAATTTGATTCATGATCACTTTAGATTTGTAGTAGGAAGGGTTAGAGTTAGTTACATAAGTCTAACAAAGTATAAAACATGAATTAGAGGTGTTAGAAGTTAGGAAAAGTAGTTAGAAATGGTAAGGAGTGTGTGAGTTGCATAGTTTTGCAGATTATGAAGTTTTTGCACAGCGAGTCCTCCCAGAGGGGTGCTCTTTGTTTGGTCATTCGCATAGCGACTTGGTGCGCTGTGCAAGTGACTGGGTAGTGTTGTTCCCTGTTTGATAATTCATATAGCGAATCTGAGTCGCTTTGCAACTGGTGCTGGTATGAGAAAATGCTAAATTAATTCAAATAATGAATGAGGATGCTTTGCGGGTGTTTGGGGAGTTTAAGCCACTATTTGGGGCTCTCACATAGTGATTTGAGGTGCTATGCGAGGGATTAAGGTCTAATACTGTGTAACAAAATTTTCAGTTTCGTTGAACGCACAGGCTTGGTGCACTGAGCGAATGTGCTTTAGCTGAGCGCACAAACTTGGTGCACTGAGCAAATGTGAGTGAGTAATACCCACTGTTTCTGTTATTCGCACAACGAGTCTGATGCGCTAAGAGACTTGTCCAGAACCTGTTTTTATTCTTTTTATCCCTGTTTTATGATAACCTTGAGTTATGACTTGATTATTAAAATGATGTAGAAATATTTATGATATTGAATGATCATGTATTATGGTATATAGTTGTTTATGTCTTAAGTTAAATTTTAAAGTGAAAGTATGATTAATGAACTGAATTCCATGACTCAGGGTGAAAATCTTGGAAGTGCTTAAGGATGATTAGGTGGTTGTGTTGTATAAATGTATGGAGCTTTGAAATGGTATAAATCTATTCTGATACTCTAAGGATCATTCATGCTCAAATAGAGAAGGATGATATATTTTTTAAGTAATATTTTTTACGATCTTATTTTTTTTATGATGTAAAAAAAAATAAAACTTAATAAATCATTTAAAAAATCAATTAAAAATTTTTATGATTTGAATGACTGAATAAATCATTAAAATTTCATAAATATTAAATTAAAAATTTCAAAAACCATGTGTAAGCCTTTATAATCGATTCGAAAGCCTTTAAAATTTAATAAATATTGAATTAAAATTTTCAAAAGCTATGTCAAAGATTTTTGTATAAAGATTCAAAAACTAATAATATCAAGTCAATTAAATTTTTTTATAACTTGAAAGACTTATTAAATCATTAAAATTTAATGAATATTGAAATGAAAATTTCGAAAGTCATGATACATTTAAAAAATGCTCAGATTTCATTATTATTATTATTATTATTATTATTATTATTATTATTATTATTATTATTATTATTATTGTGACAATGTATATAAAACCAATTCAAATCAATAATAAAAATGATAAATTATATAAATAAAGCTTAACAAAATTATTGGATGCCGAAATCCGAATTTCTCAAAACAATTATGAGATGTTCTTGAAATTTGAAGTTCACCCTATTAAATCTCGAAATCCGATTTTTCTTTATATATGTTTTTGTGTATATTTACCATGTATTTTTTTTTTAAATACTTCAGGTCATGTATTGTATATGTTTTGTTTGTTTTAGGATACTGAAATACTTCCTAAAATAAAAGAGTACAATACAACAACTGCTATTCCATTTTGATAAATATAAGATTATATTAATTAACAATCATGAGTTTTAGTCTCCAGGCCCATTAATCATCCATGGTTCTTTTACATAAGTGTATAAAACACCATGTTAAGATAATTGATTTGCATATCAAGGACAAGGGAATTCTATACTTCCCTTTCTCAAATAATCCTCTAAAAAATGGCCAAAGGCAAATTATCAAATAAATACTACAAAAAATCTCACCCACTCCATTTCCATCATGTGTTGTTGTTGGCATTAGTGGTTGCAATCCCAATACCTTGATAAACATCATCGTCAATTGCAGCAACAACATGGTAGTGCCTGGCAAGAAAATTAGGGACTCATCAAAGGTGAACCTACCAGCATCCTTATCATCTCTAACATCATCTGAAAGAGGTACATCTTTCTTTGTTACGTCAAATACTGTGTCAGATATTCTTAACAACTTCAGTAGGATGCAGACAAATGCACAAAAACCAGCATTCATGCGTGTTATTCTCGACATCCTTTGATTGTTCCACCATGCTCTGTATGACAGTCCTGCTGATAAATATTCTGATATAGTATATATCTTGTAAATTATGAAAAATGCAATGGAAATACATATTCCTTGGTCCTGCATTAAGCAAAATACAAAATCAACATTTATTAAATATTAAAAAAAATACAAACAATATTGGAAACTAATAGACTAAAAATCTGGTTGACCTGTACACCTCATATTCCATATTGGCATCTCTATGAGTAAATTTTTGTTCTACACTACAAAGTCACATAATCTTTAAAAGTTGTATTAACATTATTTTGAGAAAGCTCACCATGGGTAAGAAATTGGAATTGGTGATGATGCAATATGAAAGAAGAGATGCATAGCATAGTTCAAAGAGTGGCTTTAAGCCCCAGTAGTTGATAATCCACATATATGCTAAGCATTGCCTCAAAGTAAGTTTATGGAAAATGGTGCCAAAAATAGGACAGTGCTTGCTAAAGAAGATCTCAAGCAATCCTATGGCCCATCTCTTTTGTTGGGCCATTGCTATTGGGCCACCTCCTGGAGCAAAGCCCGTGAAGGCAATTGGGTTTGGTGTACACAATTCCGATCTCCAACCCTTTTCATGTATGGTCAGTCCAAGGAGTTTATCTTCTGTTATTGATCCATATATCCAACCCACCTAAAATTTGCATAAAATAAAGCATATTGATTTTCAGGACAAATTGTTAAATACAAATAATGTCCTATATCAGATAAAATAATAGATAAAAATGAGTTTATATAACATAAAATACTTTGGTAAGAGATCTTTTAGAAAAATACCAAAAACAAACACGTGAGAATTTGACTTAAATATGTTGAAAAAACTAATTTTAAAAAAGCCCTCTAAGAAAGTTGATTTACCTGTTTGCCCCAGCCAGTGCCTTGTTCATATCCACAACTTGCAACTTGTGCAGCAATGTCAATTGCTATAGAAATATTAGTATGATTGGGAAAATATGTCTTTCCCTCCAAAGCATGAGCAGATGTTTTCATAATCTCCTTTGAATCTCCAAACTTTTGTTCTAATTCATTCTCTGATAAACTGTTTCCTGAAAAATTAGCAGGAAGGTTCAAACATATAAATTAAATTAAGTTAACTGACCATATATTAAAACTATTTATTCAAAAAATTAAAATAAAATAAAAAATACCCTTTTCCATGCTATCTGGATAAAGGCCATAAATAACTTTTCTTCTATGGAAGCAGTTTGTTCCACTGTAGAAAGGTCCTTGTAACCCAGCTATTCCAGCAGTCAAGTACTGCATGTTTTGATTTTTTTCAGAAGCAATTAATTGACTTTCAAAGCTAATAAGTTAGTGCTAAAAAGGTTTAATATAAAGATTAGTATTTAATTAGAATCACCTTAATAAGAATTGCCATCTGATTTCCGAAAGGATCGTCCTTCAATGTAGCATAGAACTGTTGAGGAAATTGAGCAAATGCAACTTCTTTTTCTCCTTTGGAATCAAGCAAAATGCACAAGGCATGCAGAACAACCTTTGGATTGTTTACAATCATGTCACAGTCCACGTTCAAGATAAATGGAGCATTCGTCATCAACCCAGAGACTCTTGTCTGAAATATAATGGGGAACTTCAATTACAAAAAGCAAAATAATCTTTTATAAAGATTTACAAGAGAGATTATATATTTTATATATTATAAATTCGTCTTATTTTTAATTAAATATATCTATATATTTTCTTTTTTATATTATATTATTAATTAATTATCCTTATTTAAGTTAATAAGATTTTTAATTTTGATATCGTTGAGAAAAAAGGTTCTCACCAACACATTCATTGCACCAGCTTTGAAATGATGTGACTGTTTTGGCTTTTTCTCTCTAGATATGTATATCAAATGCGGCAATCCATCTGCAAGACATTCCTTGTTCTCGCATATAACCTTACAAATTCAGAATATTGTGTGTAATGTTTTGTTAAAATGTATTTTCTTATTCCTATAAAGATGGTTTGATAAAAACCATATAACAGAAATAGTAAACAACTGTTTTCTGTACATTTCATGTATGAATTTCAAAAACAAAATTAAAACAGTAAGCAATTTCTTAAATAAACGGCCATAGATTCTCATAGTTGAATAAGGTTTAATAGTTTCGGAGGTCCTATATTTGAAGGTTTGTTTCAATTGGATCCTCCAATTTTGAAAGTAATCAATTAGGTCCCAAATTTTGTCAATTTGAATCAATAAAATTCTTTCCGTTAAATGCAGTTAATGCCGTGAAGTTTTTGAACATGTGGCACGCTGACGCTTACAGGTGGCACCGTTTCAAGTGCATAGATGGATTATAAAAGGGTGAAATCCCTTTTAATTTAGGGATTTCACCTTCAAATACACCCTTTTAATTTAGGGATTTCACCCTTTTATAATCCATCTATGCACTTGAAATGATGCTACCTGGAAGCGTCAGCGTGCCACATGTTCAAAAACTTCACGGTGTTAACTGCATTTAACAGAAAGACTTTTAGTGATTCAAATTGACAAAATTAGGGACCTAATTAATCACTTCAAAAATTGGAAGACCCAATTGAAACAAACCTCCAAATATAGGGACCTCGAACCTATTAAACCTTGAATCAAATACCTCTACTATATATTTTTCTTTTTCCTTTTATAATATAAACAAGGAATATATCTCTACTATATATTTTTGTTTCTTTTGATATATCATAAACAAAAAACAGAAATAAAACTTAAAACATAATGGAATACTATATATTGAAGTTACATACCTGAATTATAGTTGGATGGTTTGTCCTCTCAGTGTTTGAGAAAATGTCAAATTCTCCATGACATGGATTTGACTTTTGGAGCTCGACTAATTCTATTTTATGGTTAAGATTATCATACATATCCTGCAAACATATATATACAACGAAACAAAAGCCATTTTGAAG
Organism: Vigna radiata var. radiata; assembly: GCF_000741045.1. Taxonomy (NCBI): domain Eukaryota; kingdom Viridiplantae; phylum Streptophyta; class Magnoliopsida; order Fabales; family Fabaceae; genus Vigna; species Vigna radiata. The sequence continues at coordinate 8,402,956 of NC_028352.1, read as the reverse complement.
ATTATCCTGTGGAGTAAAATCTAGAGGCTAAGCACACATGAGTTCATGATTTGAGTTTGGGAATTCAGTAATTAGTATCTAGTTAGAAAAATTTACATTAATGAAGATGAAGGTGGAATTATCCTAAGAATAACCTTATTTAATCACACTATATTAAATTTGATTATTTAGTTTAATTTTTTTTATTAAATTTTCAGTGAAAATGCATGGTAAACTTTAGAAAATATTAATATCGACAGTTAATATTTGTTTATATCTTAAATAAGTATGTCGATTTATAAGAATTATTTTAAATATTATGAAGATTTGTAAACTTTTCTATTCAGTATTTTTTTTTTAATTTAACAGTTGTTTCATAAAAAAAATAATATATAGAGTTATTGAGTGAAGTCATACTCATATATAGTAAATAATTGATGGACTCAAAAAAAAAAATCAAATTAATGTCAAAATTGTCATTTAAAATAATATTTTATTTTTTTATAAAAATTATTTTAAAAGACATAGCTACTATAGTTTTAAATGATTGATAATGAAATTATTTTACACCATCTATTAAACTATATATTTAGATATATTCATTATTTTGTCCTGTAAATTTTTTAATCTTTTAATAAAGAAGAAAAAAAGAGACAAATTTCATACTATTATATGAATGAGACTTCAATATGTTTCTGTTTATGTACCTTTATAGGTTTATATGTATAATCTAGTTCTATTGATGCAAAGTTAATTTCTTATTAATGTAATATTGCTTACGAAAATGTTAAATTGATGAATTATCTTTCATACAAACATTAAAATCTATTTTTGTATGTTAAATTTTCAGGATAAAAATTTAAATTAAAAGTCCAAAAATCATATTTTATTCCAATTATTATAAAAAAGAAAACCTTAAATACTATTAGAATTTTCACAGATATTAACCTGTAAATATTTTTCGTGTAAAACTTGAAACATAAGATTTTTATATATAAAAACGAAAGTAAAATATGTGAACTAGCACGACCAAGTCATTCACGTTTCGTCGAAAACCTTGGTTCAACACTTGCTAGTTTTTCTTTTTACTTCCGCTGGTTGTGAAGGTTGAGTTGTGGTTGAACTTTTCATTCACACACTTTGAGAGTTTTGACTCATCATAAACCATTCCTCCACCTATTAGTGTTTAATGTTTTCTCTAAAATTACTCAACTCACATTTTTTTCTCTCTTTTTCTCACATTACTTTGATTTTCTCTTCTATTTTCTTATTCTTCTATTATCATGGATATATTCATTTTTTAAAAGAGTTTATCTTATTAGATTTTGAATATCTTGAAAAATTCATCTTATTGTATTAGAAAAGTTGCTCAAGAATAAATTCTTAAAGACAAAAAATTTATACTAAAAATCAAATTTTATTCATGTTTTTGTCAGTATTAACATTAAATTTAAGGAGTTCAATAAATTATGTCATAAAATATAACGAATTTTTCACGATACTAAAAGGGTACAATGATACTAAGTGGATATTTGATTCACATAAGACAAAATTCATTAGTTGTTATGTATTGACATTTGGGGGTGGTGTAATTATAAGATCAACAATGAAATATTTGTTTGTTGCTCTTGAAATGACTGGTAATGAGGTTGAGTGGTTGAAAAACTTCTTAGCAAATATTTTACTAGGAATGAAACCAACCACATCCATGTCAATACATTGTGATTGTCAATCAAGAATAACTATAACTAAAAATAAGAATTATAATAGAAAAAACAAACATATACAATTGAGACATAATTTAGTGAAACAACTACTAAATAATGAAACTATTTCCATTAATTATGTGAATTCGTGACAAAATCTAGCATATTCTCTCACAAAACTCCTAGGAAGAAACATAGTTTTAGAAACATCGAGGAAAATGAGACTTAAGTCACTTATAAACAAACAAGTGATGACATAATCTAACATTTGTAATTAGAGATCTAATTAATAAGGTTCATATGGGTAAAATAAAGTATTTTGTTAGTTTTGATAACACTAAATTGATTTTAAATTAATTATGTCTATTTTTATGATGTGCGTGAAAGTGTGAGCGACCACATTATTGAGAAGTTAAACTTTGTAATTAAAATTCTATGTGGTATAAGAATTTTAATTTAAAGAAAGTTTCAACATATCTCTTTAAGGGTGGTGTATGCTTTACCACACCTAATGAAATCACATGTATGAGAGAAGAATTGATTATATGATACCTTAGCATGATTTTTAAAACACTTATGAATATTAGACACATACATGACCTAAAAAGCACACACACGCAATATAGTGATAACAACAAGAATTCTATTATATTTTAAGGGATTTGTACACTACACTCAAGATAAATTCTTAAAGACAATAAATCTACACACTTCATTAATCAAGTTCTGTTTGTGTTTTTCTTAGTATTTAAAAGAAAACTTACTTTCATCTGTAACCATTCTTGTTTGAATCCTGGTGTGTTCAGGAATAAAATTTTGTTTATGTTTTTCTTAGAATTTACAAGAGAACTTACTTTCATATGTAACCATTCTTGTTTGAATTCTGTTGTGTTGTTGACTGTTGAGACTTGTGGTTTGGCAGAAAAGTATCTGAAGGGAGCTCTAACTTGCACATCATACTTCTTACAGAATGGTACCCAAAACTTTGCAAATTTGGAGGCTTCTTGAAGAGCGTAGAAGGTTAGGGGTGAACAACCATCGTCAGAGACATAACAAGCAAGCTTGTGAGGTGGATAATCAAGTGCTAACAGAGACAACACAGTGTTCACTGTGATAATAGGTGGTTCAAGCACAGGGTCTGCTGTTGTCACAAACATATCCACTGCTGGAACCTCCTCCACACTGCTCACAAAATTCATATGCATAATCCAATTACAATGAATGCAGTAGTATATACACTAAAAGTTCCTTAATTTTTTATGTACAATTAGTCAAAAAAAATAACATCTTCCAGCACATCTAGTATTTTCACACTTAGGGATAACTCTTACTTGCACCGTGTTTACCATAATGAGATATAAAGACTTTTGACATAAAAAATTCATAAATTTAAGATTTTTTGGCTTCAAAACCTTACAAGAAGAAGTTTGGATCTTTCTTCATCTTTTACTAATGGGATATTTCCAACTGATCTTCAATTCTTAGTACTTCTCTCCCTGATCATAGTCCTAAGATGTAATTCTATCACTTTAGTAAGAAAACAAATAGTCCATACTCTTTATCAACGAGGGTAATCTAACATATGATCCTCAGTGTATGAATATTTGAGTGACCATAATAGCAACAGTTGATGATAATGAAATTGGCAAGGCAAAGTGAGCTGAAAGCGCTTGCTATATATATATATGAATGAGTAAAGGGTTTACCTTTGCAAGAGACGATCTGGGTAGGTTTTGATTACTGTTGGACTCCACTGAGTGGTGAGAGTGAAAAACCAAGAGATGGTGAACCATGACTCACATAAAAGGGCAACAAACCAAGGGAAAGAGTAGTTTTTGACAGAGATAACTCGGTAACCTAGCAGCAATAAGAGGAGGATCAAAAGCAAGCTCTCTGTTACCCTTTTGTAATTGTGCTTGTACCAGTTCTTTTCATAGAGGGGGAGAAAGTTTTGGTTCGCCATTGATTTTAACCAAACTGATAAGAAAAAAGTCTGTTCTTATAAGCCTTATCTATAACAAATAACAAATAAATTAAGAAAAATCTATCTTTAACAATTTTTCTATACTCCTATAATTTACTAATTGATCATTTATCAAATAACTAAGACACAATAAATTATGACACATCACACTAACTTATAGTGACTTTTATTCTCCAGTTTTTTGTTTTTATTTTATGGCATTATGGTAAATTCTTTGAGGGTTTTATTGTTAATTTATTTGCATTGATTTTCCAGTTACCTAAAGGCACTTTCGTAGTTTTAATTAGCCTCTCCTACGCATGAAAGAGAAGAAACAAGTGAAATTTTTTGACCAAGAGATTACATAAATTATTAGTACACGACTCTAACACAAGATGGATGGTCCATCATGTGTTGTTAATTATAAGAATACTTGTCCTGAAAAACACAGACAAACGAGATTACAAAGGCTAAAGATCTAAATTTCACATGAAGGTTATCTGCTAACTCAAAATCATTGGTTTAAGACAACCTTCAATCGTAGGTTGTTATGGAGAAGTGAAATATAACCTGTTATGATTATGTTTTATTGAAATATACTGAACTAGGGTTTATCTTCTCAATTGATTATCATTTATTTCATTCAAATATAAGTGGATTCGTATTCTTGGAGAAAAAAGTGCAACATTTGTGATGAAGTCTAAATAAAGTATACATTATCCTTCAACTGAATGGAAAAATCTAGTTAAAGATATGTTTTTGAGTTATGATATATACACCCATCACTCATTTTAATTAGCATTATAATAACACTTACACAAAATTTAACACTGTTATAATTGAAAATACTATAGTATCTCCTATTAGATAGAAATTCGATTATATAAAGATGTTGGACAAAAATTGGTCTATGAAAAAAACTAAAATGCAAAACAAACAATTAAATTTTTGTAAAAACTAAAATCGTTTTAACAAAAAAAGTACGATGAACAGGGATGAATTCAAGCGAGAAAGCTAAGGTGTGAGAGAATCTTCACCATTTGTTACAGTATCACTCTCCATTATTAATTTAGAGAGATTTGTTCTTCATAGTTTCATACAGAAGCCAAGCGAGGGAATGTTGCGTGTAGCTCCCAAATTCTTCACCGCCGCTCCGCTTCGGACCGTTTCACTCTTTGCATGTCGCTTCTCACTCCGCTCTATCGCTGACTCAGCTCCTTTCAACAAAATCCGCATTCAAAGAGATGATGACACTGTGAGTCACCACAACCCCTTTTCAAATCCATTTCTTCTATATCAAGTTTTTGGGTCATGGGGTTGCTTTTTTTGCCGCATTTTGTTCATAATTTTAATTTTCCACTTTCTTTCATCTGCAAAATAGAATCTTTCTGACTTTTTTTTGGGGGGGTGGGGATTGAGCAATGGGTTTTTGAGTTAAACTCGGATGGTATTGCTGAGCCAGCACACTGAAAAAGTTAAAGCTTGGAAATTCTTTTGCCTAAATGTGTTGGGTAACTATACTCTGGAAGCTGTTAATTGGAGTCGGAACTTAAGAGTGATTATTTCATGCTCTGCAAATATTGATTCTGGACTACGGATGGAAATTTGTGTGCATTTCAGCCGAAATGTGGTTTTCACTTTGCAGCATAAAGTTGTATCAAGGTTTTAAATTGCGATTGTGGTCGTGGTTTTTTCGTCGCTGCAGGAAATTGTGGAAAATATACATAGCTGAAATCGTGGTTGCGGACCATTTTTGAAAGCTTGGTTGTGATTTAGACAAGATTAATAAGATATCATTTTCAGTGATGTTGTTGAACTGAAGTTTTTTTTATGCCGATTTCTATGTGCTACCTGTAGTGGAACCTTATTGCTAACTTTTTGCTATTTAATTTCTGTTTTTAATGATTAGGCATTTGATGCATATGTTGTTGGCAAAAACAACGCTCCTGGAATTGTTGTGCTTCAGGAATGGTGGGGTGTGGATTTCGAAATTAAAAACCATGCTGTGATGATTTCTCAACTCGGTCAGGGATTCAAAGCTCTTATTCCAGAGTAAGATAACTGTTGCCACCTAAAATTTCTTTATCTTCTGTCTCAGTGTATTGTGTATTGTGTAGTAGCATATGCTGTATTCAGATTTTTTTGAGGGTTTTCTTTCCCTATTTTTCCCAGTCTATACAGAGGAAAGGTTGGTCTGGATGTTGCAGAAGCACAACATTTGATGAATGGTCTTGATTGGCAAGGCGCTGTGAAAGATATTCATGCTTCAGTTAACTGGCTTAAGGCAAATGGTTCAGCCAAGGTTTCTACCTATTCTTGTGTTGTCAAGATAAATATTTATTTATTTAAAGCACCCTCTTAACTACGCCACCAAATTCTTAATGTGTTGACCTGTGTCAGAACAATGATTCTGTTTTTATTTTTATCACCATTCTGTGATTGCAGAGGGTTTTAATGTTTTATCAACCCATTAAGACATAAATCAGCCTTTGCTTCATATTCGGTGTGTTCACTTGAGGGTTTGGGACTCTGCATTAGGCATGATTGAATAAGCAAATACAATTCATTATACTTTATCAGTTACTTTGGTGTAAGAGTTGTGTTGTACAAGTTTATTCATCAAACCCCTCTTATACAATAAAATAATTGGACAACTTAATCAAGACTTAAGGGAGGGTTTGGACTTAATTGCATTTTGATGCATGAATTAATGGAAAAACTTACCTATGAAATCATTTTTTTTACCATTACAAGTCATTGTTTACAAACACACCATATTCATTTTTCAAAAGATAGTCGTTCAGCATGAAAAGTAGAAATACCAAGACCTGGTGGTTTTAAAATTCATCAAGCCTTGTGCTATTAAGTCATATATTATCTGGCCCATTTATGATGTATATACTGCTTCTAATATTTTTTGCTCCAAAGTTTTAATATTTTGTTCTTATTATGGTGCAAGTATTTTATAATTCTAATCTAGTGAGTCAAAATAGGCTCAGCCAAATAATTATGGTAGTTTCAATTCATCTTCCTTTTATTTTGTATTTGGAAAAGTTTTGCATCATGATCACGATACCTAGGTGGGAATTGTTTTACTGGCATTTTTATAACATTTCACAGTACATAATTTTGATGTGCTTTTATGTCTTATACTGTCATGAAATGGTAAGTTTGTCCACAGAATTCTTATTAATGTAATTTGAAAATAAAAGAGCTCATTAGCTTGGGTATTTTTTGTAGGTAGGGAGCATGGGAATTAATTCTTTTCGGAAACAGATAATTTAGTTCCTCTGTCTCATAAATCAGCATGCCAAAACTGATACATTTTACTGAATCCAGATACTTTTTTTAATACTTTCTATATTGAGAAATACGATTTTTCTTAAATTTGAGGTAATTCACTGGTTGAACAACGTGTGTATTTATCTTTAATTACAACAGGCTGGTGTTACTGGATTTTGTATGGGGGGTGCACTTGCTATTGCAAGCTCAGTCTTGGTTCCAAATGTTGATGCTGCTGTAGCTTTCTATGGAGTTCCTTCTTCTGAGCTTGCAGACCCTGCCCAAGCCAAGGCTCCTGTTCAGGCTCATTTTGGAGAGCTGGATAATTTTGTTGGTTTTTCAGATGTTACGGTATGAGAACATACTTGCAACACATTACTGATCTTTGTTAAGGTGCCTTGTTTGCCAAGTAAATAATTGCTGTTTTTCGTTTTTTAAGGGAGGTGCCTAATTTCTTAGTGTATGTTTGGATTTCAATTAGGAAATTAAGTTGAGTTGAACTCAACTTGAGTTAAAACAAAGTAACTCATTGTAAGTCAACTGGAGTATGAGGTGAATTTTGTTTCTAACCAGATCTGAAAAAAAAAAAAGTGTCAAACATTTTCATACATTGTTCAATGAAAATCGAAAGTGTTCCAACTGAAATTAAACACACCTTAAAACATACATTTAGTTCTTTCTTGTGAGATTAGCATGCAAAGGGAGGGACACTTGATCTTACAGAGATGTTGTACTTGCTAGAAAACTAAATGATGGAGGGTTGTAAATTAGAATTTAAAATCATTATATACTTTCTGGTCAAGAGGATAAATAGGAAGAAAAGACATCTACACTACAGCCCAGTAATTGATTGGCTTATACTGTAGAAAAAAATATTTTAAAGTTGCTTTTTTTCTTTTTGGGTAATGTAAGTGCACTAAAATTCAATTTTCTATTACAGAAGCAATGGTTGCTTCTGAGGTAGAGCATATAAAATCACATTAAGCTTTAAATGATTCCAAAAAGGATTGTTAAACATGGTGCACTTATCAAGAAATTGAAGTATATCTTGGTGAAACTTGGTAGTATAGAGACTATTGATCTCACACTAACGTGTGCTGGTGGTAGAAATTGAAGTAGAGAAGGGATAAATCTCACACTAATTCTTACCTTTTTATTCTTTTCAGTTTTTGTTCCTCTCTGTTTCTTCATCTTTTTATTATTCAGCACCCTTTAAGTAATGTTGAGAAACACTTGAAGCAAAACTCCAATGCCTACTGGCCATGAATTTCCTCACCTTGTGAACATAGAATTTTACTTCTTAAAAGAAACACAACCTTTCTATATCATTCCTGTACTGCCAATGCACATAATCTGTTAAATGCTATAAATTTAATTCACCTGCTTTGATAAAAGCTAATGACCAATCCCTTAACTGTTAGGTTTTATACTTTTGAAATTGTACCTTCTCCCTTTCACTTTCACCACAAAGTCAATCTTATATCTCCTCATCATTAGACATTCTGACTAGAAAAAGTTTGTTTGGAAATGTTTTTGAACACTTATTAATGTTATGAGCTTCCAAATTCTTCACTAGTAATATCATGTTTGAACATTGTTTAGCTGATAAAAAAAAGTTTTTGAACACTGTTTAATGTCTCAGGCAGCCAAGGCCTTGCAGGAGAAGCTGAAGGCAGCTGGAGTTGCTCATGAGGTACACTTATATCCTAACAATGGACATGCATTCATGAACAGGTCTCCTGAAGGAATCAAGAGGAGGAAGAGCATGGGAATGCCAGACGAAGATGAAGCTGCAGTTCAGCTCGCATGGTCTCGCTTCCAGTCATGGATGACACATTACTTAACTGGCTAAATGCTTTATTAGTACTGCCTTAATGCTATGCTATACTTCTAATTCCATCTTTGGTAGAAGTAGTTTACTAGAATTTTCTTCAGGGTGGATTGCATACACGCACCCCCTTGAGAAATTTGACTTGGGAATATAACAAGTAAATATGCTCTTTGTTTATTCATCGGTGTCATTTTTCTCTATTTTATGCTCTAGTTTTTCAAAGCTTTTACGTATTCGTGATTCCATTCACACTTTTCTCTATTTCTATACAAGTTTGTTGTTAGAAATTTGAGCTGTACTATTTTTTATAAATCCTTCTGTAACATCAACTTGACGTCGACACTTTCATATTGTACGAAACCTCCTTCACTTATCATATGAAACAACACACGGACACAACACAACACGATTTATATAATGAACATGAAAAACTGATAGAGAGAGTCAACATGATATTAATCTAAATTGATTAATAAGATTTATGTAATTTATATTTGTATTTACACATGCAAGATACACGAGGTTCATGGTCTATTTGGGTCCACCTTTGATTAATTTGTGTCTGGTTTGAGTTTGACTTGATGTACTTGTGACAGAACCAAATATTTGGTATCTAAGACAACTTACGAAACCAAAATTGCCAAGAAGTTTGATTATCTGCATATGTTAATTGCAGTTAGAAAAAAGGAAACTTTTTGGTGATTACTTTAGCTTTTGATGGTGGGTGAGTGTGAACACAATGGTAGTGTTGTAATGCTAAGGAAGAAGAAAAGGGTCACGTGAGGAAAGACTAATATAAAATGCAGCTTAAACAGCTACAATCCGACCAAACTCTTTATACATAATAATGACAAATCTATCATTTTTAATTTAATTTAATTAATTCAAATCGTAAGCAATAAACTATTTTTTTTTTTTTTTAGTTTCTTCCGTTGACACAACTAACAAAATTTATGCACTTTCCATCTTCTACAATGTCTGCAGTTTCATTGAGACGCAAATAGAAGCCAAAAACACATGGTTTTACGCGTCTAAGAACCTCTGAAGAAATTAGAATGACTAAGGAAACAAAACTAAGCAAAAGGTGGTTCCAGTTAGGTTGAGAAATTATTATGAAGATGATCACTTTCTTTCCGTGATGTTAGAATCCAAGAAGTAAAACCGACCTATACCTTCTGATTAAATAAAATATATAGATACACAAATTTGGCAAAATTTGCACTCTTTTTCTGATTAAAATAACCCAAAAAAAAGTCATAAAAAGTTGCGTTGATCATTAATGATTTGAGTTGGAGAAATGAAGATTTTGCATAACTTCTCTCTTTTTTTTTTATTAGACAAAATAGTTCGTGCATCAAACGTGTAATAACTTTTTTTAATTACAATTATAATCTCCAAAACTATATTATATGTAAATCCCTTTACATTAACAGTATTTAGAAACCAAACTACCATCGTCATTACCTGCTTGCTATACTATATATGTAAGTGCTTTATATTAAAGCAATTCTACTTCACGAACTTTTTCTCACAAGTAGAACTTTTATGATTCGAAATTTATGTTTGCTTTTCATAAAAAAGAAGTTAAATGACTCTTATTATATTCTTGTAAATGAAAATAATTTACTTTTACTATGCTATTATTTCATTACTAAAAGAAAAGACAAAAATACAAAAAAAAAGTGCTTAAATTACTTTTACTACAAATATTTAACTATGCATAATATTTTTCAAATACGTTCGTGTTAGGCATCACTGCCATAACATGATGAATTTATTAAAAATTAAAAAAGAAACATAAAAACATGAGAATCATATCAAATTCATGATAGAAACACATAAAAACACTTATTAAAAATTAAGTACATATATAGAAAGAAAAAAAGTAAACTAATGCAACACCAAAGATTTCCACAAAATGTCTTTAAAATTCCTTAGTATTTTTTAGAAATTTATGTTTTGGTAGGTTTAGTTTAATTTTCTTTGACCAATCTCGATCAGGTTTCCTTGTAGTCTAGCTTATCATTCTCCTCATAATTAGAATCTTCACTCTAATTAAGCATACTGTCTATTTAAAAAATGTTTTCAATTCTTTTACAAAATTGGCTTCCTTAAACGTCAAAAAATTAGGAACTGCCTCATAACTATAATAAGGTGAATCTAAGTGTTATAAACTCGGTAAACAAAGGGAATGATATCTTCCAAAGAAGGCATATCTAAGAAATTTGAATCTACTAGCACACTACCACTAGGTTAAACATCTATATTCTAACAATAAAAGATTCATCCATGACAGGATCCACCACAAGAGCTATAACGAACTCTAGCATAGACTCTATAACAGGCTCCATAGGCAAATCGAACTTAGAAAGCTCTTATTCCCATCCAAGGCACCAACCACCTTAGGACGATAATGTTGTATTTTTGCACTAATTGTTTTCTCTCCACCAGAAATATTGTCATCTTGTTGTAACAATCTACAATTAGATAGATAATGACCTATCATTTTACAATTTGAACAAAACAAGGACAATTTCTCACACTCCATATCTACAATAAATGCAAATCCTGGTCTTTGCAATAAATTTGATTAGGAAAATCAAATAAAAATTTAATTATTTATTATCTTTCCACTAAAAGTTGTATTATCTATCTTAATTATATAGCTTTACAATCTTTCTAATTATGTATTATCTATCTTAATTATATTTAAATGACATTTGTAGCCTATACACAAAGAGTAGTATACTATGTTCACCTTTCAATTTTTTATCATGTTAGTGTAACTTTTTTATAATATTACTAATATGGGTAACTTTTTGAAAATTTTATGTATATAAGTTATAGTGATATAGCACAACTTTATTATAAAAAAGTTGTGCATGACGCAACTTGTTGACTCTATACACCTTTTATGAGAGAGGAGTTGTATGGGGCAGATATAACTTTAGTTACACTTAATTTATTTTTTTAATTTGAACTTAAATCATATCAAAATAGCACGACTTAGTTAAATGTGATTTGAACTATGATCTTTGAACTATGATCTCAATTCAAATCACGTTATACTAAAATCATGTCACTTTAGCATAACTTCAGAGCAAAAATCGTGAATGATTCACAAATTTCTTCTTTTACATAGAAATGTATGAAGTTGACACAATTTTACTGTATCATATCACTTTTTTATAATAAAGTTTTGTCGTACAATCTAGAATTACTCATATATTTTCAAAATTTTTAAAATTATAATTATGTGAAAAAATTACACTAATACGGTCAAAAAAAATTCTACCTTTCTCTATACAATGCCTCTTTGGCAATATCATGCATGAGTGTATGAGTGTTCAAAACAAAAGAAGAGAGTGAGAGATGGTTAATTTACGTGTTTTTTTATTTTTAACATTCAAGTAACATACATGAATCTTAATGATAAACTTTTTCAACCAATCAAATTATACAATTTAAAAATTTAATGACATTTTCTTCGTGTCAAATAAACGTAACTGACACCTAGACGTATAATTGTACTACTATCCTTAATTTTAATTTGATGGTGTGAATCTCTCTAGGCATCATGTCATATGTGTATCGAAGTCAAGAGTGTATAAGGATAGAAACAGAATGCAATGAAGGAAGGGACCCATATTTAGTCTTTCATCGGATTACATTACAAGCTTTGACTCAGATTACACTTTTCACGAGCCTCATGCGCCGGCCCAACAGGGGCGGTGATTTTCCAGAACGAACGCGTCAATCTCCTCTTCCTAATCTTTTGCCTTCATTCACACCAAATCAACAATATCATACTAATTCTCCAACACAACAACAATTTCCTTTCGATACGTACCCATATTAATTTCGACAATTTTTTCCTCATATCATTGCTGCAATATCTTCAATTTCGTTTGGTCAACCAACTTACGTTTCGGGATCCACCAACTTTCTTTCTTTCCTAGTTACTATTAAATTAGTATATGACTTTTTATAAACAATTTACCCTATGATTAAGGGTGAGCAATCTACCCTAAAATGTTAGCCTTCCAAAACTAAATATAACTAATCATCATCATTCTTGGATTTTCTTACACTTTCTTCAAATCAAACTAATTTAGCCATCACTATATTCATCTATAACATTATATCTTTCAAAACCAACTAATTGTATATTGTTAACAAAACTATCTTTTGGACAAGAACTTTAAACATGTTAAAAATGAGCATTGAAAAATATTAAGGGTACAAAAAAGATTTGTTAAATCTGTCTATTTATATAGTAACAAACAATTTTCGTACTTATGTTGTCTCCATCATTCAGCCATTATTAATGAAATTGAAAACATAGAACATCCGGGAACAAACAAAACGAAAATATTACATAAATATATACACAAGAGATCAAAACTGAGAACATATATTTTTATGAATAAGTAAACATTAGCATTGACAAGTCTTTGTCTACATGTAAAACTGTAATGTAATAATACTTGAAAGTTATTCAAAGCTAAGAGAGACAACGGAAGTTCTGGTCATCTTCTCAAGTCTCAGTTGTCCCGTTTTATTGCCGAGTCCATTGCATCGTTTATAAAGACTTCACAGACTTCTCTCTCCTTCTCTCTTTCTCTCTCTTTAGTCTTATTCTCTCTCTCTCTCTGTATCTTTTTCTCTCTTGGAATTTATGGTTAGAGGTTGTGGACTCTCCATGGATTCAGATCCAATTGGGAGCTTCTTCCTCCACAAGCCTATTGTTCTCAATTCTTTCCCTGAAGACACAAACCACCCCAAGTGGAAACTTACTCCCCACAACAACATGGACACCATCCCCTTCCAAGTCAACCTTAGCTGTTCTCCAAACAATCATCACTCTCCCCCACCACCCCTCCACAACACAACCGAGATGGACTTCTTCTCCGACAACACCAACCACAACGTTTCTGCTTCTGCTTCTGCTTCTGCCTCTAATCATCATCATTCCACCACCCCACCTACGTTGGAATTCAAACTAAACGTGAGTCACCCAACCATCATCATATTTTTTTGGAAAAAACTCACACACACTTTCTTAGCTCTTTTTTTATATTGTTATTCTATCAGAATTGAAATAATACCAATCTTTGTTTTCTTTCGATTATTCAAATGAATCTATGATTTTAATTTAAAAATAGTACCAGAAATACCTGAAGATGTGTATCTGTCTAAGTTTTATCCAGGTATTTTATGGTTTATTGTTTTAAATTAGGACGAACTTTTGAAGACTTTTTTTGTGTGATCATTTCGTTGGTGGGCTCATGAATCTGGTATTTTTTTTTTATAGACTGGGCTGAATCTTCTCACTACCAACACTAGCAGTGATCAATCTATGGTGGATGATGAGATATCACCCAATTCAGAAGACAGAAGAGCTGAGAATAAGGTAAAGATCAATAGATATGTATAGCAGCTAGTTTAATTTAATACGATGACATGCCATAGGGAGTTTCTCTTTTAATTTGTTTTACTTTGGAGGGTATTCTAAAATTGAGTGTTTTTTCATGAACTGTTTTAGCTTGCTGTTCTTCAAGCTGAGCTTGAGAGAATGAAGAGGGAGAATCAAAAGTTGAGAGACACGCTTCATCAGGTTAACGTCAATTACGATGCGCTTCAGATGCATTTCATGAATTTGATGCAGCAGAAGGGCGAGGAAGTTGAAGAACAAGAAGTGATTGGTGGAAAGTCAGAAGAGAAGAAGCAAGGAGAGAGTGGCGGCGTATTGGTGCCAAGACAGTTCATGGATCTTGGATTGGCTACTAATGCTGACACTGACGAACCCTCTTCTTCATCAGGGGGAAGAAGTCAAGATCGATCAGGATCACCCAACGCAGAAGTGGCCTCGAAGGAATTAGGAACCAGTATGAATGAGAATGTTAACGATGAAGGGTGTGACAAGGAGAAGAAGGAATATGGTAGAGGGGTTGAAAGTGAGGATAGTCCCTCAGGTCATGCTTTTGCTGGGGATAAAGTTCCAAGGTTCAGTCCTCAAAAGAGTAACGTTGAACATGCTGAGGCAACCATGAGGAAGGCAAGAGTTTCTGTTAGAGCTCGATCAGAAGCACCCATGGTAAGTAGGAATTCATGTTCTTCAATTCTGTAAAACTTTTTTTATGATAATTTTGTTCGTTTTAGCTGATAGAGAAGCTTTTCATTGTCTCAGATCACTGATGGATGTCAATGGAGAAAGTATGGGCAGAAGATGGCCAAAGGAAACCCATGTCCTAGAGCTTATTATAGGTGTACCATGGCTGCTGGTTGCCCAGTTAGAAAACAGGTATTTTTCTTCACTTTAAAGCTTGATTTCTTGGTTTAATACAAGATTGATGATTTTTGTTGAAGATGGATAGAGAACAAAAAAGTACTATTAAATTGAAGAATATATATAATTTCAAGGCTGAGTTTTTGTTGTTCAATATAAGGTAGTATGTAGGTTAAAAATGAAGTGGTTTATTCTAATCCAATATTTGGTACTTGGAATAAACAGGTACAAAGGTGTGCTGAAGATCGAACAGTCCTGAACACAACCTACGAAGGCAATCACAACCACCCTTTGCCACCAGCAGCTATGGCAATGGCACAAACCACTTCCTCAGCTGCAAGAATGCTTCTTTCTGGGTCAATGTCTAGTGCTGACAGCATAATGAATGCAAACTTACTCACAAGAGCACTCCTCCCTTGCTCTTCAAGCATTGCTACTATCTCAGCATCTGCTCCATTCCCAACTGTTACATTGGACCTAACACAATCTCCAAATCCTCTACAGTTCCCAAGGCACCCAAACCAGTTACAAATTCCCCTCCAAGGTATCCCTCAGAATTTTTCAAACTCCCCAGCCTCTTTAATGCCTCAGATATTTGGACAAGCACTCTACAACCAATCAAAGTTTTCTGGTCTTCAAATGTCACATGATGCAGACCCTTCACAATTTGGAAACCACCCTCAGCAGGTACCACCACACCTTACTGACACAGTTAGTGCTGCCATTGCTGCTGATCCAAACTTCACTGCAGCTTTGGCAGCAGCTATCACATCCATTATTGGTGGTGCTCAGCAGCACAACAACAGTAATAATACTAACAATAATGGCAACATGACACTCAGCAACAGCACTGGCAATGGCAACATCACAAGTAGCAACAACACCAACGGGAAGCAATAAAATAAAATCAGCTATTCCATCAGTGAATTAGTTCAGCCTTTCATTTTTTTTTCACGACATTGATTTAATTAAGTAGATTTTATGACCTTTCTATTTGTTCATTTGTTTTGTGATTCAGGAAAGCTTTACTATTTGACATAGATAATATTTTATTTGGTTGTAGACTTTAATATCAGTTGTTATGAAACCTGTATACAAAAAACATACATAAAATTTATATATGCATAAGAAACCACTCTCTTTCCTCACTTTTTTTTTTTATAAAACATGAAAACGTATCGCTTTATTCTTTTGTAATATTTCCCACGGTAGAAGCTAAATCTTGTTGAAAAAGAAACTTCGAGATGATGAAAGAAGAGATCTATATTGCTTGCAACCAATGGCATTATATGGAAAGGGAAATGAGAATTCAAGAAAACCGTCTGGGAGCAGTTAAAGAGGATGTCACTTCTTGGACTCATATGAGAGAAAACGAACACCGACTCAGAGAGAGTCATGATCTTCAACTTGTCTTTTGCATGGCGCCATATCTGGTCAAACAGCATATATGTGAATGCAGTTTCACTAGCATGTTAAAGAATTGACATCATACGCATTTTCGACATAATTTTACCTTTGTTTTCATGCATATATATAATAAAATACAGCTCATAATCAAACTGAATAGCTTTTTGTTGTTAAACTTTGACGTTGAAAAGTAATTTTCCAACTGGCTAACATACACTATCATCTAACAGTAACCCTACAGTTTAGTTCTCTTCATTAATTAGTATCTTAATTCTCTTTTGAACGAAAGATACTTTTGCTTTGACAAAATCATCATCCACAGAAGAAGATAAAGTACTGCTCATGCTAATCTCTTATCAAGTCCTGACTTAATAATTTAATTCCCAAAACATGCAAACTTATTA
This sequence comes from Vigna radiata var. radiata, assembly GCF_000741045.1. NCBI lineage: Eukaryota > Viridiplantae > Streptophyta > Magnoliopsida > Fabales > Fabaceae > Vigna > Vigna radiata. The sequence continues at coordinate 8,386,095 of NC_028352.1, read as the reverse complement.
TGGCCAGCTGGTCTATTTAGGTCTACAAGCATTTATAGATAAACTAAATGAGATTTCAAAGACGTTAAGACGTATAAGGTTGTCTATCATGTTAAAAACTTGATTCAGATTACTTACTATTATATGTGAATAACTTTATATTAAGAAAGTTAATCTAAACCAGCTATAATATATGTCATCATAAGTGCAAGTATATGTTAATAACTTTATCTACGACCCATAAAGGGTATATATATATATATATATATATATATATGTAAAGATTATTTAAACCAGAGACTTTGGTCTGTGATACCAAACAAACCTAGCGTGGTTACCAGACGTAAAGTGGTGCCTCCTATTTCATCAACACACACATGTATATATATAGGCTTTTTGGCGAAGCTATCAATTAGATTACTATTCATTGGACCTTTTGTCGTTATGTTGTACACGCCAAAGCCTAACATTACCAAATCCACTATGTAGTATTGGGAAATGTGGTAACTAGATTTTGTGTCTTGCTTTTGAGTCTGGTCTGTGACTAGTTAGTATGGGAAGTTATATGGTAAAGTGTTTGATGGGTTGGTCGTGACTTGTTGGCTTCATCATTTATTTGTTGCATGCCTTCACTGCCAATATGAAAGCTCAAATAAGCAATAGGCTATGATTCTTGAATGCTCAGGCTAATTGAGCATTCCCATGCTTCTGACTTATTCAGCACCAAAATACAACCTTCTCTTTTTCGGAATTCTGTGCAATCATGCTCACATATTATAATTCTATTCTCAGTGATCGTACAATTGACATGCCACTACATGCATCACTTTTGTTTGATTAAATAATCTCTTAAATTGTACCGGTAAACTCTTCGTTTGGATTCATTATATTTGCATGAATGAATTCTGTCACTACATTACACGATTATCTACGTCGATTTTTGGCTGTTGATTTTTTCAACAAAACCTAAAGCTAACGAACCAAAACACTCAATTGTTTTGGCACCAGGGGCATCTTGTCAGTGTTATGGCGTAGACAAGATTAAAACAATAAGAAAACACACTTACACTAATAGATATGATTGGTCGATGAGACTTGTGCACAATGAAGAGAATATATTGTTTTTCTTAGACAACACATAGACAGTAGAAAAAATAAATCAATTAATAAAAACGGTATTTTATTTGTGTGTTGTATATAAATTCTTATTATATAGATAGAAGATTTATAATTATTACAAAAAAATAAAAATTATTTAAACTAGGGAATATATTTGATTTTGTAAGCACAAAAATAGATGTGTAATCTGGTATGACTTAATACCGTACAAAATAACACATTGAGAAAGACATTAACTAGTTGATTATGACTTCAAATATAAATAGTTAGAATAATTTGATCTTGTACTTGTTCACAAATGAACTAGCAATCAACTTTGATACGTGTTACTAGTTAGTGAAACAAAGGATTGGTTTGGTACTAAACATAACACTTTCGGCATTGTTGAAAGGTCAAAATCAAATAGTATTTAGTCAAAGGTCAAGATGGATTGATCCAAAATGAAGGCTGAAATAGATTGTTACGCATCAAAATTTGAGACAAACCATCTTAGGCCAATAGTCGGGATAGGTCATCCTAAACTAAAAGTCGAGCCAGTTTGAGACGAACCGTTTAGAGTTAAAGATCGAAAGGGTTGTTTCAGACTGAAGGTCATGATGGGTCGTCCTAGACTAAAAGTCGAGATAGATTAGCCTAGACCGAACGTCAAGACAAGTTGTATCAGGTAAAAGGCCAAAATGGGTCATGACAAGCTAAAGGTAGAGACGAGTGGTCTCAGTTCGAAGGTCGAAATATGATGTCTCAAGACAAAGGTTGAGGTGGGTCGGCCCAAACCAAAATTTGAGACGGATCATTTCAAACAGAATCTCAAATCGAGTTGAATCGGGTCAAAGGTCAAGATGAGTCACTTCGAGTCGAAAGTCGAAACAAATCGTCATTGTCAGAAGGTCAAGATGGATCCTCCAAAAGGCTAAAGTTCAAGACGAATTGTCTCGATCCAAAGTTCATCATGGGCCATCACAACCCAAAAGTTGAGACAAGTCATCTCGGTCCGGCTGAGACTAATGGTCGAGATGGCCGACCCAGGCCGAAGGTAAAGACAGATCGACCTAGGCATAATGTTGAGACAACTTGGGCTGAAGGTTGAGACTAGCAAGCCTAACTCGAAGGTCGAGACATGTAGACCCAAGGCGAAGGTTGAGATAGGTTGGCCTAGTTGGGTACAAACAAAGTCCCACATAAGATAAAATAAGAGATGGACATGAGTTTATATACACATAAGATACCTCCATTGGTAAGAGGCCTTTTGGAGTGGTATCAAAAGCAAATCCGTTAGAGTTTGACCCAAAGCGGACAATATCTTACCAGTGTGGAGATCTATGTGTATATGTGTGTGCTCAGTGTTGACCATGGTATACTCGAGGATAAGAAAGAAAAAGACTTTCGCTATAGGGCAGGTGGAGGTGGAGAACCATAGTTCTTTGTTTGAGGGGAGGATGTTGGGTACAAACAAAGTCCCACATAAGATAAAATAAGAGATGGACATGGGTGTATATACATATAAGATACCTCCATTGGTAAGAGGCCTTTTGGAGTGGTACCAAAAGTAAATCCGTGAGGGCTTGACCCAAAGCAGACAATATCTTACCAAATGTGGCTATTTGTATGTGCGTGAATTGAACCTCCCTACAGGCCTAAGTCTAAGCTCGAAATGGGCCAACTCAGATTGTTGATCAAGTCCAATATTGTCTCAGGCCAAATGTGTCGAGACTGACCGATCCAAAATCGATCGTCTCGAGTTAAAGTTTGAGATAGGATATCCCAAGATGAAATTTGATCGAAGGTCGATATGGATAGGTCCAAGACAAAAGTCAAGACGATTTGGCCCAAGCTGAAGGCCGAGATAGATTGTTACTGGTTGAAGGTCTACACGGGTCTATCCAGGCCAAAGGTCATGGTTGGCCAACCCGGGCCAAAAGTTGTGACTAGCAACCCTGGACCAAACATTAAGATAGGTAGTCTTGTGCCAAAGGTCGAGATAAGTCTTCCATTGCCGAATATCAACCTCATCAGTTGTAAAAGGTAAAAAGAGTCTCCTCCAGTTAATTCCTATTCATTTTCCTTATATCTCAAAATGTTTAACTTTTCCACCTCCAACAACTTATCTACCTCGAGTATTTTACTCCAATATTCCATCTCTTTATAGTCGTAAAACATCACAATAACTTTCAGTCTCACTATACATTAAGATACAAACAACCATTATAATTAAAAAAAGTCTAGAAAACAAATATACATTCCAAATTTGAGCAAATATTTATCATTAATTTATCTAACTCAATTCACAATCCAATTAGATCAAAGTGTGGATTGACTCGATCTTTGAAGTTCAGAGGGGAAGACGGACCGAACGAGACCGGTCAGGACCCGCGGGCTTGCCGGGTCGAACTCTGACTCGACGAACTAGAAGAACACGCTTTCCAAGCACAAGGAGTGATGGAGAACAGAGTGCATGGCGGCGATGGAGTCGCAAAGGTAGCTAGAGTCAAAGGTCATGGTGATGTGGAAGAACAAGTGTAGTGGAGGAAGGAGCGATCATCTTCAGCGGTCGGAAAAGAGCGGATTCAAAGGTAGAAGAACAGGGAAAAAAGGATTGGAGTAATACATGGCTTTAGCTTATTATATAATCCCTACAGGAATTAGTTCTCTATAAGGAATCCCTGAACAAATGGGACATTTAAGTGGTAAAATTTGTCAGTACAAATGAATTGCAATTGCAACTAAAAGAAGTTAAATGCATTGATATCCATGAAGTGAATTTAAGATTTGTTTTCCCCAGGTTAAGCAGGTAAATGACTAATCTTTCTTCTGATCTTAGAAAAGAGTTTCAAGACATATATAAGAATAGTAAATTTAATGCAGTACATATGTATGCCCGCAGACTCAAATAGAACCATACTCTTGAATGTCGTTTTCTAACCTTCTGGAAAAAATAAAAATAAAATTTGTTTTGCCATCGACCCACTATTGGAATTTCTTGTGATGTTCTTGAGTTCTGCGTTTTTCTTCTTTTCTTTTTTTTCGTTGGTGTGTTTTAAAGAGTGCACGGTTTTCTTTGGAACCTTGACGGAGTGAAGTTTTGTACATCTTCACTCGCTTGCGGATTATCCTCCATCACCGCCATTCAGTTCCTCAATTCTGGATCTTTCTCTGCCACAACCGTAATCTTCATCACCGCCATCATCCATGGAGAAAGCTCTTTCCCATTCTGCAATTATGAAACCCTAACTTTGGGTGGAAAGAGATCTACCACATAGCATCTTCTTATTGACCTCAAATGACCCACAGTGCCACATCAAATATAATTGTACAAGTCATCAAGTTTTTGTCAGCGGACCAAATCTGCCGTTAACCTTTTTATAAAATAGTAATCATTTTTCTTATAAAATAGTCAATTATTTATATGATATAAATTCATTAATTAAAAAAGTATAATTTTGTTCTCTTCAAAAATTAAATTTATTTTATATTAAATATTTAATTATAGAATTTAAATATGATTAATAATTAATATGAAAATAAAATAATAATAATAAATTATATTATATTTTTTATATTTTAGATTAATTTAAACAAACTTATTTTAACGTTGACTTATTTAAAGTTTTAAATTAATCTATATAAATGTTATATTAGATTTTAATTATATTGGTATTTAAATATTATAATTTTTAATAAAAGTAACCAAAATTGTAAGTCAATTAACTCAATCTAATCCAAACCACACAAAAATAATCGGATTAAATTAAAATTAATATAAAAATTCAGAAACATAAGTCAATTCAACCTAATATAAATGTTAAACTAAACCCAGACGAGGAATAGGATTAAAATATATTGCTGCGTAACTATTGATACTATGATAGTCTATATAAAAGGAGAATTTTAAAAGGTAAAACAAAACCTAAAAGTTTAATTAACAACGAAATTAACGCGCAGTTTAACATTTTATAAATTTCAGCAAACATTGCTCAGGTTATATTGAATTATCAAATGAAAACATCACTTTCATTTCTATAAATTCTCATATTTTTCGGTAAATTTTTAATAACATACTGTCCTATAATAATTTATTGTTTAGTGACTTTTATATTTTTTTTTTCTAACAAAATTTAAAGTTTTCAAAATAAAATTATATAATAAATGGTTGTTGATTGATTTACTATAATTACTTATATAATTGATTGATTAATTTTGTTGTAATTTGTTATAATTACTCATATAATTAATTGATTTATTATAATTAATGTATTATTGATCAAAAACTATTTGTATAATCTATTCATAAATAAATTATAAGTGGATTTTTCCTTCAAGAAATAACATATAGAAAATCAGTCTTTATTATTATTTTTTTCATTTCTTCATCTTCTTTAGTATAAACTTTAATCAACTAAATTAGTGGAAGTATTTTTCTATCTAAAAATTATATGTATATCAATTCAGATTCTTTCATTATTTATAATTTTATTTTATATTTTTAATTTTGTGATAAATTTCTTTTGATTTTATCCCTTTTTCTGTCATATTTTATTTCTTCTTCCCATATAAACTTATAAAGAGAAAAAACATTATTTGATTAATTATTTACAGCTAAACATGAGCTTCGCCTACACTTTCAACATTAAAGAAAGCACGTCGTGACTGATGTCTAATTATATATTTCAATAACTATCGTAATTTTTAAATATTTTTTATTTAATTATCATTCTTATAATAAACAAAAGTTTTAATCGCTTTTTACTTGTATCTTTACACTGTACTTCAAATTTTAATTTCTTTACCCACATATATTTATTATGATTCAAAACTAAAAATTGTGAACTAAAAAGTTATAAATACTTTATCAATGTCAAGAAAACAAAAAGTATTTTTCATTTTTTTAAACAAATTTTTAATAAAAAAAAAAAGAGGACCGGAGGTGGAAATTAATTAAGGAATTAAATTATCATGATTTTTGGATATTCCAACATCATGTTTAACGTTAATAAATGATTTACATAAGGTTTTTAATGTGTGTGAAATGAGAAGATTAAGAAAGTAAATTCATCTATTCCTTCTATGAGCCCAATTATCATTTGTGCACAGGCCCATCTCACTTATAAGCCCTCTATAAGCTCGATTTCAATTTCAGTCTATTAATTGTATATAAAAATTTGATAAAAATATAGTTTTTCCCTGGAGATATGATTATTATATGGTTCTTGCTTTTTGTCAAAATATATAATTTATTTTAGGCTTAATACTTTTTGCTTTTTGTGTATTTTTAAAAAAATTATGACCCAATTGAGACAGTTCAAAACTTGAAAATCGAATTGAGATTTTCACACAAATACGAGAACCAAGAAGGGATTAAGCCAACACGTCAGCATACCACGTCAGTTAAACTTAATGCCGTTTGAAATTAGTTAACGATTGGAGTAAAATGTGTGCATTTTTACAAAAATTATGACCCTGAGACAGTTCAAAACTTGAGGACCGAACTGAGATTTTCACACAAATACGAGGACCAAGAAGAGATTAAGCCAACACATCAGCATATCACGTAAGCTAAACTTAACGCCGTTTGAGATCAGTTAACGGTTGGGGTAAAATATGTGCATTTTTACAAAAATTATAACCCAATTGAAACAGTTCAAAACTTGAGGACCGAACTGAGATTTTCACACAAATACGAAGACCAAGAAATGTATTAAGCCTTTATTTTACTTAATTTACTATCATATACTTCCCTTATAACGTGTCCCTCATGCTCTCAATTCACACGTGCTCTATTGTTGCAATCAGAATTGGACCCACTTCTTTTCATTCTTCTACCATAACATAACAAAACCCTAATTTTTCTTTTCCTGACACTAAAAGAAGGACCACGTGCCTTGCGTGTGACGAAAACTCCTCTTCAATATTCATACCTCAATCCTTACAAGTCACGCCATCAATCTAAATCTATCATAATATTTTAGATCAATCATCAAGCTATTATTTATTTTAAGATTTTAAATTTTCTTTTTAACCATTTTGTTATTTAAATATGTTTTATTTTGATATATTATTATTTTATATTTGTTTCCATCAGTTTCAATATATATATATTGAAAAAAATGCAATTGAACGAAAAGTTTTTAGATTTTTATATTATAATGTCATTTAACTGATGATATTTCCATATTATAACTATATTTTGATAATTTTATATATTGATTATTATTTATTATTTTATTATTTGTTATATTGTTATTATACTGAAAAAGTAAGTTAATTTTTATTTATAAATATAATTAATATTTTTTTAAAAATACTTAATTCATAAACAATCATTCTCACTCTATTATAAAATATATTAATTCTTTTATTAACTTAATTACAAGTTAATTTTTTCCTCTTAATAATAAAAAAAATATTGTTATCTATCCATAAGTGTACGTTCAATATCTGAGTAAAAACAATATTATTTAAAAATTGAGATCAAAATAATCATCTTTCATTTTTAACATTCAACGTATCTTTTTTAAATTATTAGAAACCCTATATCAATTAAAGATAAAATCAATTCATAATATATAAATAAATGTAAATCTTATTTTACAAATCAATTTTTTGAATTGAATTAGACAAAATCTATTTCTAACAAAAAAAATCAATTTTAAAACTGAGAATAATCTTAACAAATAAAAAAAAAACAATGATTGAAAATTATATATGATTGACAAAAAATAAATTTGAAATTGATAATGCAATTGTATGAAGGTGGCATAATTAAGAATGGGGATATTGCTGCAACCAACTTATCTAACTCAATGTTGTGTGTTTTGCCTAACTGGAAAAAGGACAATGATCAAGTTCCCTTGTGTAGTGCTTTTGCTGAGTAATAAATTCACAATATTTAAGTCATTCACAAAATTTATAAAAACTTTAAATACCATCTTTATTTACCTTCTATTTCACACTATCAACTCACCAAACCCCTTTTCATAACAATAAATTACAATTTAATTCATCAACATGTAAATTTGAAGAGTTTTTTTTATTAAATAAAATAAATCGTTCTGTAAATTAAAAGTAGTTTCTACGTAAGTTATATATGAAAATTTAATCATTAATTTTATAAATTAATATAGGCTTACAAAAATCTTATTTCAAAGTTTTAATTAAAATTTATGGAAAACTTCTTAATTATTAAAAAACATAAAAATTGCAATATATTTTGTTCTACATATAATATATGTTAACTCATAAATGTTAGGAGTTACTATTTGATTGGCTTTAAAAAAATATATAATTTAATGACAAATTATAGTATTTGAACATTAGAATTTAATGACACAATAATTTCAGGTAAAAAACATATTGAAAGGTCAAAAATGTCATTTACATTTTTTATAGTTAATAAATATAATGTGATTCATTCATTGTCTTTTATATGGAATTAAATTGGGCACGTTTGATATCATAATGTATTTCTCTTTTTCTGGTGTTGTATTAGGGAGGGACTATATAGCTCTAAAATTCATGCAAGAGAGGATCATGAAGGAGTTGACTTAGGAGGAAGTGATGCTATAACCAAAAAACTTGTACGAAATCTCAACCAATCAAATTTACAACCAATTAACTTATGAGATAATGAATAATATTAAATATCCACTCTTTATTTCAAGGACAAATAATTGTTTCGATATTTTAAGTTTTACATATTTCACTTTTAATATAATAAGAAAAACAAATTATAGTCTTGTATAAAAAAATTATTCTATTGATTTTGTTTAAACTTTGTTAATGTTTAAAATAATTGAATACGAGTTTGACTCTTAAAAATTGTGGCATGTGTTCATTAAAGAAAAGTAATGTTAATATGTAAATGAAATCCTTTTACCTTTTGTTTTTTTGTTTTTATAAATTTAAAATTCGTAATGATATCTTAAGTTTAATTGCATATAATGTTAGAATTTTAATAATAAACATAACAATTACTATAAAAAGTTAAAAAGTACATGTTCAATTATTTCAAATATTAACCGAGTTTAAAATAAATTTACAAAGTTAAAATTGTGGTACTAAGACAATAATTTTTTTATTGTATGTAAAACTACCAGAATATATGTCAAATACTTGTGTTAAAGATTCTATTTAAAGATAAATTAGATTTATAATATATAAGTAATTATAAATCTCATCTCACAAACTAGTTTTGTAAAATTGAATTAAGTATAAAGTTCACTTCTTAATATGACATAATAGTCATTCTAAGCTTATCCAAACGAAATTTGTTGTTTGTTGGATTAATTATGTCACCGATTATTTGGCTATATCGAACTATGCATTAATGTTTAATTTTACTCTTGAAATGTACATGTTTCAGTATGTGGAAGTATATCGAATATCAAAAATATTAAGAATTTGTTATACTATTTACCCTTAGTTTAATAGTGAATTTTAGTAGGAGTTGAAGAGTCTGAACCTTTTAACTCCATCTTTAGATCTACCATTTCCAATACTTATTTTGAGAGTATAAAAAAGGATTAATGTTATTAATGACTAAAGAGGTTGCAATTATTTCACATTTTTTGTTCATGTACAATTAATGTGAGATGATACATTTATGGAAAGATTTGTTGTTTGTTGAGTTTATTGTATCATTAGTTATTGAGTTGTTATCGGATCGTACATTAATGTTTAATCTTACGCTTGAGATATATATGTTTCGATGCGAGGTGATGTATTAGAGATCACAACCTGCGAGGAGATGTATTAGAGATCACAACCTTAAGAATTTGTTATATTACACTGACTATTTACCTTAGTTCAATGGTGAATTTTAGTATGGGGTGAGAGTCTCAACTCTCTAACCCCATTATTCTACCATTTTCAATACTTCTTCTAAGATCATAAAAAAGGATTAATGTTATTAATGACTAAGGATATTGAAATTATTCCATATTTTTTGTTCACGTACAATGTGAGATGGTACATCTATAGAGAGATTGATTATTTATTGGGTGTATTGTGTCATCAATTATTGAGTTGCTATTAGATCATGTATTAATATCTAGTTTTACATTTGAGATGTATATATTTTAGTGAGAGAAAGTGTTGGTAGGATGGTAACGAATTGCGTTAGGCCTGAATAATGCTTACATAGTACCACCCGCAACAACAAAAAATCTACTTGTTACCTGTATCGTTATCCACCAGATTCCTGTTTAAAAAAATATTTGCAAATATTTTAAATATTGCGCGTACTTGTGAATTTCTGTGGGTATTTAAAAAAATTATAAAATATAATATAAATTGAACTAAATATAAATTAAAATTAAAATTTAATTAAATATAACCTAATAAAATATAATTTAAATTTAGTTTTAATTAAATTTAATATAATATAATATAAATTAAATTTTTATTTGAATTTTCTGTGAGTAATGAATATGTGCAGATACATAGTCACACTTGATCCATTTATAAATAGACATTAAAGTATCCACTACCTGCGAATAATAAGTATTCATAAATACTAACTATCCATCATTTATAAGTAGATATAAAGTATTAGTTATCTGCAAGTAATAAGTATCTATTGTCATTCTAATATGTTAAAAATTACAGTATTAAAAACTTATTGTTAAGATTAAATTGATAATTTATCTTAGTTCAATGATAAATTTTAGGTTTAATAGGTTCAGAGGTCCCTATATTTGGGGGTTTGTTTCAATTGGGTCCTCGAATTTTGAAAGTGATCAATTAGGTCCCTAATTTTGTCAATTTGAATCAATAAAAGCCTTTCTGTTAAATGCAGTTAACGCCGTGAAGTTTTTGAACATGTGGCACGCTGACGCTTCCAGGTGGCACCGTTTCAAGTGCATAGGTAAATTATAAAAGTGTGAAATCCCTTTTAATTTAGGGATTTCACCTTCAAAGACACCCTTTTAATTTAGGGATTTCACCCTTTTATAATCCACCTATGCACTTGAAACAATGCCACCTGGAAGCGTCAGTGTGCCACATGTTCAAAAACTTCACGGCGTTAACTGCATTTAACAGAAAGGCTTTTATTGATTCAAATTGACAAAATTAGGGACCTAATTGATCACTTCAAAAATTGGAGGACCCAATTGAAACAAACCTCCAAATATAAGGACCTCCGAACCTATTAAACCTAAATTTTAATAAGATTGAGAAAGTTTCAACCGTCTAACCCCTCGTTACCTTATTAGAAATACAGACTTGTGAGAGCATATAAAATTATTAATGTTATTAATGACTAAAAATATTACAATTATTTTTTTTTATACAACGTGATGGTACACTACACATGAGGAAAGAAAATGAACTTATACACATTATCTTACATGTGTAAAAGATAATTATAATAACTTTATATAAAGATTAGACATTAAAACAACTTTGAATATATTATTTTGTTCTCCAAAATTATTAATGAAGAGAAGTAAATGTTTTAGTTGATTAACTATAAAATCAACTATCATTAAAAATGGTTAGAATTTGAGACTGAAAGAACTAAATGATTCATAATTTTAGGAGTGAACTCAATTACTAAACCCCGAAACCTCTGCCCCACATAACCCAAAACTCAATTGAAAGAACATTAACCAAAAAGAAAATTAGTCTAAGTGACGTTTATTGGAAGCATAAGATATTGGAGATCTATGTCCATCTCAGGAGACGAAAGCTATCACACGTAATGATAGGTTTCGTTAGGTTAAAGGGTGTTAATCAATGTCAAGAAAAACTCTCACATTCCAATGATTTTGATTGTTTGATTGGTTTCTAATTTAAACTGCACTTTTTGACCATGCTTTGATCATTGTATTATAATAATCGGAGATCATACACAACCATCCAATTATGTCGTGTAGCACATGATAATTCAAACTAAAAAAAATGAAGTTGTTCAATCTTTTTATTTGGGTTGAGATTATGATGATTACTTTACTTGGAGGTAATAGTTCTCGAACAACCATAAGGGTCAATTTTTCCTGATGATTTTATTACTTGTCATCGTTGAGCTTCTAGAAAGAAGAATGAACTAATAGTCTTATTACATGACATTTGGTGCTTTTGGGAGAAACTTAATTGTTATCCCAATAACTAAGTTTCAAAGTTTTCTCAAAAAGACTTTTCTAATTGAAGTGGGTGGAAAATTTCCAAGTTTTCAAAAGATTTTTACTTATATATATTTTTTAAAAATTAAGATAATATTATATTCTTACTTTTCATTTAATTTTTGGTCAATATATGCACATATATTGTAATGTAAAAATTTTAAATATGAAATAGTTAAGAAACATCATAACTATTCTGCTGTGATAAAAAAAAAAAACGAAGTTACACATTTTTAATATAAAAATGTCTTCATATATCGTGGGAGCCTATACGGATTTCTATTCTCTTTTCCCATTCATGATAATAATGCTTTTTAGGATTTTTTTTTTTAGAAATCGTGTTTCTCACTAATGTTATAAATATCTCAATATGTTTAATATTTCTAAAAAGGAAAGATGTAATTATATATAAAAAATGTTTTCAGGAAACTTAAAGATTCTTACCTTTTTTTTATGAAAATATTTTCATTGAAAAAATTTACAGTTGAAGTCAGTAAAAAAGGTTTAAATTTTTATAAATAAGTAATTATAAAATAAGTATTTTTTTATAATACTAATTATATTTATAGAATCAATAAATTATGAATTTATATTTATATTAAAATAATATTTATATCAAATATATGACAATTGTGTAATTAATAAATAATAATGATTATATCATTATGTGAGATATTTAATTATAATATGTAAATATTGTGTATTGAAATAAGTTTAGACTGTTTTATAATAAATACATTTAATAAAATTTATTAGAACATATTATTTAATAACAACATTTATTTAATACTTTTCGACTTTTATCAATAAAGAAAAGTGGTTTGTAATAAAAGGAATAAATACATGAATAAAGATATTCAAATATTAATTTGAGTTTAGCATGAATTGTCATCACATATTTAATGAAATTAGTTAATCATGTTAACATTATTTTAAATATAAAATAAATATTATAGTATTTTCAGTTTTTATTTTTAAGGATATTAAGGTATTATTTTTATCTTTTTAACTATATAGAGGTTATGAAACCGTTATTATATTTAAACGTAAAGTCTATTATTTTTTAACCTGTGACCAGACTTTATATAAGAGAATGAGTTACTTTTAGTTTTGATCATTAAGCCTACTCTCTATTCAGAAAACACACCATCGAGTTAAGGTTTAGAAAAAATAAAATTGTTTGTGTTTGGATTACAAAATTGCAATGAAAAGAATACGCACAATATTTATTCATTTTTTTGCTCCCACTGTTTTTTTATCTAAATGTGTTATTGTAATGTTAATATAACATGTTTAGGCGAATTTTATACTTTGTTATTTTATCAAATCAACTAATCTAAACTAATTCAATTAATAATATTGGATTTGTTTTAATCAAATTATGCTGAAAATTAAGTTTTTATGTTTTAAAAAAATATCTATGGTCTATTTTATATTAACGTAAGGTTACCAAAATCTTGTTCTTTAAATAAAATATATTACTCTAAAGTTAAAGAACAATTGGTCGGGTTTTCAGTTTATTAAAAACTCAAGAATTTAATAAGCTATAATTGAATTAATTCACTTTAAAAAAAATAGAAGGACTAACTTGAACCAATTTAATGGTTTGGTTTGAATTGTCAAATCCACTAAATTATTTCGGTTCAATGAATAGTCATAACATAGACCTACATCACATATAAATGATTATGATTAATAGTTATTAAATAATCACAGAACTTTATAACTTAAATTTTAATAATTCATGTGTGATTTTATGATCTTTATGTCATCCCTTTACTTTTTTATACAAACACTTCTTATACTCAATGAATCTAAGAATATTGGTAGTTCTTTCTAATATAATAAAATTTAGTTTTAGTAATTCAAAGAAATAATTGTTGATTATCCACTTAAGATTATTTATTTTTAATATTTTTTTTATCTATTGCTTATTGATAATGTGATACATATACATCTAGTCATTTTATCAATAATAACTTAAATTTAGGTGTCTAATTGATCAAGGCTACCACTTATTATACCAAAAAAAATTACTTCAATCAATGTGTGATATAATGTGCTTCTTATATATGAAAATTATTTTTTTCCCGGGGACATTAATTTTTATTTAAAATAATTTAAGTATGAAGAAATAACCAGTTTTTTTTTTTAGAAAATTTCTATCGCATTAATAAAAAAAGTGATTACTTTCTTGAAATAAGTTTAACATACTTTTTAAAGATTATTTTAAGCATTTATAAATACTATTAAATGATAGATAGACATGTGGATAAATTTTTGTGTGGTCAAATATTAGTGGTTAATGTATTTATTTATTTATTTTTGTTATGTATGACTCTAATTCACTCTATTTTTCTTCTATCATCTTTTCAGCAAACCACAATTATTATGTGTTTTAACTTTTCTTTATGATAATAAAAGAAAAATACTATTGTTATTATTATAATTATAAAATTAGATATAATTTTTTTATAGTGTAAATATATTTTATTTATTTTATAGGTAATTATTTAATTAAAAACTAGTTAAGTTTTAAAAAATAGTTAAATTTTAAAAAAAATGGTTCCTTAAAGATATAATTGATAAAATAATTATTTTAATTTAAAATAACTTATGTTTAAACGAAAAAAATTAGAAAATATATATATATATAAATATATATATATATTTATATATATATATATATATATATATATATATATATATATATATATATTATTTTAATATATAGGTATAGTTTAGTAAAATTAATTATTACTGGATACGCCCCAAGCTATATTCTAATAATCTAATTTATTGAATTATAAGTGTTTGAAAAAAACTATTTTGAACTAGCTTTAACGTAAAATTACATAAAAATATAATTATATAAATAGAATTCTTAATTTTTAGATAAATATATATTATTACATGATTATAAATTTATATTTTTTTAAATTAAATCTTTTAGAGCATAATAACAGAAAGAAAAGAAACGAAATATTTGGTCTTTACGAAATTAAAATAAATAATAACAGATAAAAAAGTTAAAGATAATAAAAAGTATTAAAATATCAAAAATAGTAATAAAAGATTTAAATAAAATTTAAAGTTAATTGAAATAACTTATAACTTAGAAAGTAAAATTTTATCAAATGAACTACTGTAAAATATTTTATCATATAGTTTTCTTATATTGGTTAAACTAAATTTTAGACTAATACAATAAATTACTACTAGCATTAACACAAAAAAAAATAAAAAATGAAAACAGAGTTTTTCAATCACTTATTACTTGGGGAATACAAATTCTACAAGTACTTTCCACCTTTGAACGAGTTTCATATGATCCTTCAATTTTTGAAAGCTGAAACGAAGATCTACCAACGTCACAAGCTACACATTTGAAACATTGAAGGCATTTAGGATGAGCATATTATTAAATAATTTAACTTATTTTCATTTAAAAAATCTGAAAATTGATTGAATGAAAAAAATAAAATAAAATTTAACAACAAATTTTACGGATAATTATATTACTTGAGGAAAAACGTTTATAATTAGGAAGAGGTGGAAAAGGTCTCCGGAAGATATTAATTTAATGAAAAAAGAATGGAATTTTCTGTTTAATATTTGACTGCTATCTAAACCACCTGCACCAGTTGACTCGTACTCTTCTTCACCCTATACGACTTGTAATTTGTCAAGTCCATAGATTCACACAATAACACAGTCACAAAATTCAACCCTCTCTACCATAAAATAAAACTAACTTGTAAAAAAGATACCAAACTTTCAACCCTTATGGGTGGTTCAACCCTTCAAAGTTCATACCCACCCAACTCGCCAAATGCTTCCCCACATTAATTTTTTCAAACTTCAGCTAACTATGATACAAAACAAGGAATCTGCCTTTCATTGCCACCCTATCTACCTCATCCAAACTCTTCAACTCTTAATGTGCACCAATCTAAACTCTTTCCCTTTAATTGTTGGATCTATTAAGATGACTTCATTTGAGAGACACAAATATTACTGTGAGATCTGAATTCAACTGTATAAAGAATTGATATCATTCTTTACCCAAAATTTTAAGATAATGAATTAATAAGTCTTTCATCTTTATAAGATATTCTATTTTTTCATTTCTATTCAATATCTTGTTTCTATTAAAAGTGAGACTTAAATTCACACTTGAATTTCCAACATTAAGATCCAATCATACTTAAACCCCACTTCCACGTGTCTTTGCCGACTAATAACCTCTGACATCAAAATTAGGCCACGTTGACCACTCTACACACAGAACAAAGGATAGAGAGTGTGTGCCAACCAAATTAAGTACCCAACCAATAAAAACAACCTTTTTATAAAAACTTATACTCAAAAGTGTCTTCTTTCAATTCCACACATGTATATAAATAAGGTCACAATAACCAAACTCAAACTCCCCACAAAACCCTTCACTTTTTTACTTTCCAAATAAACAAACATGGGGTGGTGGCAAAGAGGCCACACCATTGGCCGGGGCTCATCAGCCACCGTCTCCACCGCCACCTGCTGCGCCGGTGGCGCTGTCTTTGCCGTGAAGTCCGCGGAGCTGTCTCGATCGGAGTCTTTGAAAAGGGAGCAGAAAATTTTGTCCTCTGTAAGTAGTCCTTATGTGGTTGCGTACAAAGGGTGTGACGTTACGATGGAAAACAACAAGCTCTTGTTCAACCTCTTCATGGAGCACATGCCCTTTGGCACGGTTGCTCAGGCGACTTGCCGGCACGGTGGCCGGCTCGAGGAAGTGGCTATGGCACGCTACACAAGGCAAATTGTGCAGGGGCTAGAGTACTTGCATTCAAAAGAATTGGTGCATTGCGACATCAAGGGTGCTAATATCTTAATCGGTGAAGATGGGGTGAAGATTGGAGACTTGGGGTGTGCTAAGAGTGTGGTGGATTCCACGGTGGTGATCGGCGGCACGCCGATGTTCATGGCCCCGGAGGTGGCGCGTGGGGAGGAGCAAGGGTGTGCCAGTGACATTTGGTCACTTGGGTGCACTGTGGTTGAAATGGCCACGGGTGATGCACCGTGGCCTAATGTGGAAGACCCTTTTTCGGTGCTTTATCATATTGCATATTCTGGTGAAGTGCCTGAGATTCCTTGCTTTCTATCTGAGGAAGCAAAGGATTTTTTGGGGAAGTGCTTGAGGAGGAATCCACAAGAGAGGTGGAATGCTAGTGAACTTTTGAAGCATCCATTTATTGGAAAATCATGTTCCAACAATAAGGAAGTTTTGGAATCTAATTCAAGTTCCCCAACTAGTGTTCTTGAGCCATGCTTTTGGAGCTCTGTGGAAGAGTCAGAAAGTGTTGGCGATTTGATTAACAACCCAAGAAAGTTTGAACTTTTGGCTGCTGGGAGGGTCAGAATGTTGGCTCTGTCTTCTGGGCTACCCTGTTGGGCACAACATGATGATGAAAATTGGATCACGGCCAGAGGCAATGGAGGGAAAGGTTTTGGCAATGGTGGGTCAGGGACAGCTTCTGCTAGTCATGAGTTGTCTCACTAGGAATGGTGAAAAGCAATGTCAGTGGTAGAAATTAGTGGACATGTTTGTCAGGATCTCAAATGTAGAGTACTAGTGTTTTAGTTAGTGATCTCATTTTTGACCCAGGCATTGCTTAGATGCTATTCCCTTCACATTAGATTCTTGTTTATAATTCAATTATTCAATATTTCATTCTCCCCTGTTCTATCAATCTCTCTTTAACTTCAAACAACAAATAACTATTTATATTTCTGTATAATACAATACTTACACCTTTTTTCTATTCATTTCTCATTTTCTTATTTTTGGTCTAATGTGAACAATTGGCCATATCACCCTACAACAAGTAAATAAATGTCTGATCTTTTAGAATTTTTCGCTCTGTTCAGACCATGACCATATCAAATTAAAAAAAAAATCAAATTTAATGTAGACTTAAACTTGAAAAATTCAAACTATAATTCTTTGGTAGAATTGGGTTGAATTGAGTAATTTTCTCACCTTTAAGTACTTATTGTATTTATGTTTGGTGCAGTGAATTTATCAGGTCTAATTAAACTTAAATTATTATATCTGACGTTTATCTTTAATTTCACTCATAGTTAAATCGCTTTATACACATAAATCCTTCTCATTGTATTATGTGTCATTATTAGGTATAATACGTGCTAATTAAATTTCTGTCCTTACATATCATTTTCAATTTTCTTACATGACAATGGTACCTATATTAAGAGTAATTTGATACATAAAAAATTAAAAACGTTTTTCACGTGAGACCAAAAATGAATATACTCGTGGAGAATAAAGATTTAGATATATTATCCGTAACATTTTTCCGGACTTAAAACAGATATTTTTGGATTTATCTGTGTATCTTCCTAGAGGCATCCGAAGAGAATATGTTAGTAACTTTTGTTACTTTTTTGTTCAAATGTAAGAACATGAAAAATGGAACATGGTTGTACGACAGCATCCTTTGAAAATGGATTTGGTGGAAAAAAGGTAATTAAGTGAGATAAAACAAGGTAGGGAAAGAGAACAAGGTGGTCCCAATCTGTTTTTTCTGGTACATCTGAAAGAAGAAACAAAAACAAAGCAAGAATAGCAATTTCCTAAAGACACCTAACCGACCCCATCATGTCATACTGAACTTGGCTTCAACCTATCTTCTATTATTTGAGATTGTTGATTCCAATGGACATGAGCATAGGGAACCATCATGGCCACCCTTTGGAGCAATGTCTCTCAATGTCCTTGGTTGGTGGCTTTTTTTTTTTTTTTTTACCTTTATAATAAAGACTCATGTATATTGGTAGGTTTAGAGATTAAATTGTGTTGGTTAGCACGGAAATTATCTAGTTATTAAATTCCACTCTCCACCAAATCAATGTAGCTTTAGACAAACGTTGTGTGCATCATCCATAACACTCTCAACACAGCTTTTTAATTCAAGTGTGTTTTAAGTTTATTGTACATATATGGTGGTTTAATAGCATGATGCAAAATTATATTCTATAATATTAATGTTAGAAGTTCAATAATACATTAGATGCCACTTTTTATTTATTTATTTTATTTAGGTTTTATCTTTTGCTTTTTCATTTGTAAATTACAAGTAATGTGAGTTTTTTCTGTCATAACATTTGTGCAATCACCGTGCCACAAGATAGAAATTTTAACGTCATCCAGTCCAATTGATTCAATTTTATAGAAACAGAGATATAATTGAGATAAAAAAAATACGATGACCTATTTGAGATGATTATGCAAAAACAAAGACTTCGAAAAACCTTCTTTTTCATGCAAAGTAAACTCTTACGAATTTACCAGTCGAGTTTACTAGACTCTCACGAGTTTATATAAACTCTTGAGTTTGACGACCTTAAATATAATATAAAAAATAATAATTTTTGAAGTTATTATTTATTTTTATTTTTAAAAAAAATGAATAAATTAACAAATAAGTATATAATGACATATTAAAAATTTTAACCCGATCACTAAAATTTAAGAGGTTCGTGGCCAGTCCATGAACCTAAGCCTGTTTTGCCATCTTACTTCCTTAGCAAATTATATCTAAAATGGTAAAAACTTGTTAAGCCTGTGAAAATATGAGTGCTTAAATTTTCATTTTTGAATATACATTAACAAAGATAAATGAATTCGTAGAAAGTGAATAAGAAGAAGAATACTAAAAATTGTTTTTGGAGAAAAAAAAACCAATAACATGAATGAACCATATAAAATCATTTTAAATAAAATGGTTATGAATTAAAAAATTTAAAAAATGTCATTAAATAAATCCAAAAATATGCATTGAATAAATCTCACAAATATTAATACTAAAATACTAATTTTATACATATATATTAAGTATATAATGATAGAATAATTGTATGAGATGACATAGCCGTCAAAATACTAAGACTCTATTGAATATCACAACACAAAAAGTTAGGAGTTGGATCTTTTAACATAAAATGTGATTATGATATTAGTAAGGTTCGCTTTTTATGTGCGAAATACTTAAAAATACGCTTTTATTCTACAAAATAGAAAATTTATTATATGTAGTTTTTGTAACATATTGTCGTTGGTGAATCTTGAATTATGACAATATGATACTTGGATTCCACCTATACGATGTCAAATATTCTGGATCGCAGAAAATACGTGGAACCTTCAGCTTTTATTCTCGATTTATTATTGATGAAACAAATAAAAGGAGTACAAGATAAATATATTAAAAGTAGTAACAATACACAAGTTATTTGATTGAAAAATTGATGAGAAAGAAATTAAAAATATAGATTTTTTATTGAAGAAGTAAAAGAAATATCATTAATATTATTTAATTGTTTTTACTATTAACATTAATATTGCGTACTATCAACACTTTTATTATTATCACTATTGATTTACTTTATTTATTCATTATGAATATTATAATAAAAAAACTGATATTTTAACAAAAAGAAAAAATAACAGAACAGTACCCACCTAATATTATTCATCTTATTATCACTTGTAAATTTGTGATAATAATTTTTTGATTTGGTTTTTTGAAAATAATTTGAGGACTGAATTTAAGTGTTCGATAAGAAAAGAAGAAGGAAGAAATAAGATGAATAAATATATGAAAGACAGATAAGGTTTAATTAGTTTTTTAGTTTTTTTTTTTTTTTTTAATTTCAAGTTGGTTTTTCAATCTTTTTTTTTATTTTAATTTGGTTTTGATTTTTTTTAAAGTGATTTAATGTGACATTTTTGTTAGGATGGTACAAAGGTATTAAAAGTTATTGTCACTTAATTATGATAGTCTGAATTTGATCCTATATTTATTTTTTAGATTTAATTTAGTTTTGATTTTTGTAAAAATAGAACAACATTTTTTTTTAAATTAGGATATTTTTTTTATAAATGCTAATAATTTTATTAAAATTAACATTTTTATTAAATATTTTCGAAAATAATTTTGAATTAACTTTAAAATCTATACTAAAATGAAACAAATAACTTTTTTAAAAATTAAATACTTAGTTTAGGACAAGTCACACGAGTTATATATATATATATATATATATATATATATATATATATATATATATATATATATATAATGAGTCAAAACTTAAATATTAATAAATTATACTATTTAATTTATTAATTTTAATTTGTTCATGTCTTTTTTAGGTTTATAACTTGTGTTCCATTGCACAACTAACTGTTAATTGACATGAAAAATAAAATAAAAAGAAAGTAAACAAATTAAAAAATACAATAAAATAATCATAAATTAACACATGATACTAACTAAACATCTTTTGTACTGTATTAATAGAAATACCAAATTAAATCATTTTTAGAAAAGATAAAACTAAATTAAGATGAAAACAGACCAAAATAAAGACCAAAAGAATAGTTAAACCTATATAAAAATACGTAAAATAAAAATATTTGTTTTTTTTTTTTTTAAAAAAAAGAAAGTTATAAAATCCTTAACATAGGAATGATAATGTAAGTTGATTTTGATTCGTCTCATATTTGGTTTGTAAGAAAAGGGAACAAACCAACCAGCCTTGCATAGTTAAGAGGCATCATAACTCTATATTTTTGAATTTTTATAAAAACTCAGTTTTTTAATAATATTAAAATAAAATTATCTTTATTTTAATTGATTCTGATAAGATTCTAAATAACATTATATTTTAATATTTTTATTGTAATCAATTTTGATAAATTCCTAAATAATATCTTCTATTTTAATATTTTTATTCTATTTTAATTTTTCTTATATTATTTTAATTAAAACGCTAATTTCAATTTTAATTAATTTTTATCAAAAACACATGCAACCGATTCGAAACATCTATATTATCCTTTACTTCAATAATGTTTACTTTTTATTATTTTTAGCTCATCCCACGTAACATTTAGTTCCCTAACATGTGGGTTGATTTGTATATAAAATTATTTGTTTTGTAATTTTTTTTCCATCTAACATGTAAAATACTAGAATGTTTAATTTTAATAATTTTATTTTTATTTACAAACCTATTTATTAAAAAGATAATATTCATAATTTTATAATTTGTAATTTTAAAGTACAATCAAAGCATGTTAAAAATTTCATAGCATAAATATATAACTAAAAGAACGAAAACTAAATTTCTAGTAACTAAAATTGTCAAGCAATTAAGGTTCTCCCAAAAAAAAAAAAAAGCTTAATTGATGGAAATTCACACAATAATCACATTAATAGACACGTCATCAACTATAGATATATTAGAATATATAGAGTGTATGGAGCAATTGGTCTCGTTTCGTTGGTTCCATGAATTATAAGTGTATAGTAAACCTTAGATTAAGGAAACCAAAATATTAATTAGATACACTCTTTTTCTTATAAGCCTACCACTTAGATCCATGACTAACCCATATTGTAATTCTCTCTAACAACAATCAAAAGCAAAATTTCAAATATCTCTTTAAAATTTCTCTCTTTCTTTATTAATTTGTGGACCAAACAACTTTTGTTTTATCTTCTCTCTCAATTTCTTACCCAATTTATCTTTATAAAAAAAAATGCCAATAAAAGCGTAATTAATAATTTCTTGTTTTTCTATTACGTTATTTTTATATCTGTGTTTTGTATTGCGAATTATGTGGAGAAAAGTAAAAGAAGAATTTGTGTACATTAAAAACAATTCATTAATTATTATTAAATTTAAAAATGTTTTCAAGGTCTTAAAGTTATATTAAAATGAATGGCAGAATGTGTTGTTGCAGGATCATAGACAACAGTTTCAAGTGTAATTTAAAGAACTTTTTTCATATAATTATGAACAAATGCTATTCCCAGAACTAATTAAAAGAATACGAAAACAGTGAGTAAAACAAATAATAACTGTAATAACCGGAAACGATAAGATAGAGTATAAGTTAAAATAAAGTCCTTATTTTATCGAGGAGCGATTATATTGTACACGAGTCAGGATATGATAATTATTTGTTTAGTAAAAGGTGTTAGAATTAAGAGATACATCAGAAGACAGTCCAATTGTTAGATTTTTTTTTTTCAATTATCAAAAACTTTATTGATGATAACTCATTTATAAGATATCTAAATTATATTTAAATATAGGTTTAATTAGTTTTTTCAGGTCTTTAATTTATTTTTTCAAAAATGTCAAGTTGGTCATATTTTTCTGTCTTAATTTGGTTTTAATTTTTAAAAAATTAATGTAATTTAGTTTTTTTTGTTAAATTTATTTAAATTGATCAAGGATTTTTTTTTTTATCAAAAGAAGAATAATAATGATTTTCTATATAGCTATAATTAACATAATCCTAATATCAATTTTCATTAAAAGTCTTTGATTCGTTTCAAGAATAATAATTACCTTATAACATATAAAAGTTAAGACCGTATTATTGATAAATGTTTAGTATAAATTAATTTTGATATCAATTTGACACTTATTTTGTTTTGACTTTGTTAAATATAGGAATAAATCATCTCAATTTTACTTGTTTCAAAAATTTTGATGAATATAGAGAGTCAAAAGAGAAAAATGTAAAAAATAGAGGAATTCTAAGCAATTTTTGGCAAATGTGAGCATAAGATGATTGTTGTTAATGGAGTAGACAACTCTTAAGAGTAGACAATCCTAATAATTGAGGGAGTAGACTAGTGAGCATTAGATGACTCAAAAGTATACTATATAAGCATTAGATGATTGGAGAATAAACAATGTGAGCATAAGATGACTAAATAATAGACAATATAAGTATTAGATAACTAAGATGTAAACAATATGAGTATTAAATGATTGAAGGAGTAGACTATATTAGCATCTATAAGGACCAGACAACAAAAAATGTTATGATACTAATGACTAAAAGAAGTATATGAAACATTTTTGCTAGGTAGAGATAACTAAAAGTAAAAATAAAAGTATAGTTTCAAAAGTTACATTAACTTAAAATTTTTAAAATGATAGATAAAACAAACACTTTTTATAAGATGAAATTGAATATAAATTTTTTAACCTATTCATTTCAGTGTACATTTATTAATATATATTTTCTATTTTCATATTAAGTAAATTAATGGTATAATTAACAAATATAAATAAAATAATATTTTTTTGTATTAGAAAACCCATACTTAAAAAAATGAGAGTAATTTTTTTTGACTTGACTGAGTGTATTATATGTACCAATGGAGTATGTCGATTAAAATAACATAACTGATCATAGAAGATTAATTGATTGTGATCAGAATCAACTAATTATATAGTTAATCTAAACATATCAGAGATTAAGTTTAAATAAAATTGAGTCTATTAATTTAAATAAAAAAATTATAAAAATAATTATAAATACTTGTTGAAACTTTTATTATGCTTTACTAATCAAATTCAAACTGATTTTAACACACTTTAACATCAATCCGATTGATTGCGTAACACTTAAGATAATATAATATTGGAGCATGTAATCACAAAATTGTTTTAAGTAAATATTGGACACTATACCCCAAACAACGAGTGTTTCTATCAGTATAATTGTGAAACTACAATTTAAATCACGAAACATGAGAAAATAAAATTATTCCCAATTTAAATTAAATATTAATCCTATCATGTGACTTTGAGTTTCAATATTAAATATAAATAAAAGTATAGTTCCAAATGTTTAAAAATATTTTTAAATTCAGGCCAACATAATATCAATTTTTCCTTTATCTAATTTCTCCTACCACATTGAGTTAATTTTAAGATGATAAAATGAATTAATTTTAGATTTGTCCCAGTATTGACCTTCCAATATTAAATCAACGTGAGTTCAGTCATAAATATCGAGTTAAAACTTTTATGTATTTTCGTTATATTTAGATTGGTAAGTTACCCATAAAAAAAAAGTTAAATATATAACAACCAAATTAATGGATCAACCTATTAAAATAAGAAATATTTTAATTAATTATATATTTAAAAAATACTAAATATTAATAGTTATTTAAAATTAAAAGTATTGCCCTAAATTTTAAGTAATAATTTATTTAATTACAAATAAATTAAATAAATATTAGTAATGCATGTATATAATTTAAAAAATATCATTATAGAAAAAAAGAAAGAGAGAAAGAGATGGATCCGATGAAGCACTTTCTTGACAAGTTAAAAGTTAGGAATAACAAAAAATATCTATACTAATAATTCTATACTAATAAAATCTGTAAGAGATATTAATATATTCATAGATAATAAATTTAAATTTTTTAACTGCATAATAGTCAATAACATATTAATATTATTAATAAATTTCATTTAAAAATTTAAAAACAAAAAAAGTGATTAAATAAAACTATTGGTGAGATAAATATTAGTATTGATTTTTTTAAAATTTAATTATATATATTTATACTTTTTTATTTATATCTATGAATTTAAAGTTGGGCTTTAAAAATATTTTGTATACTGCACAGAGTAACTTATTTAAATTTATTTTTTATAAATACTAAATTTATTGGTAATAATATTTTTATACATTTTTATTTAAACTATACATTTGAGTGTATATTTTAAATAATTTTATTTAGAACTAAAAGTATAAAAATATTTACAAATATTTATGAATACAAGTACAAAAATTATATTTTATGACGTACAAAAACAAACTATGGCGTACATAGTTTTGTACGTTATAACATGTCTACATATTTTATAACGTAGCAAAAATTTACATTATCTGAAGATATTATGACACTGTTTCTAGAAGAAATAACTCTAATGAATGTGAACATATATAATTTTACTCAATTAATATTATGACACTCTTTCTAAAATCAGTCTATTTTTTTTATATGAATATTGAAGAAAATTGTTTCGAATTGATATTGAGTAAAATTATCTATGTTCATATTCATTGGAGTTATTTCTTTTAGAAACAGTGTCATAATATGTTCAGATAACGTAAATTTTTGCTATGTCATAAAATATGTAGACCTATTATAACGTACAAAACTATGTACGTCATAAGTCATTTTTGTACGTCATAAAATATGATTTTTGTACTAGATGTATTTTCCAGCATGTTTAAATGAGTTGTCTCAAATTTTAGT
>NC_028352.1:8351281-8352324 GCF_000741045.1 Vigna radiata var. radiata | reverse complement strand
TCTTCACTGAGCTCCGGCGAGATCACGGCATTGTCTGCTCCACCGGCAGCTCCAGCGTCTGCTCCACCAACCGACGATTCTTCGTCTCCACCAGCCGGTTCTTCAGCAGCCTGTTCTTCAGTAACTATCACCGGTTTATGGTTTGAAAGGATTCGAAATATCGCCAAAAGTATTAAAGGAACTAAACGGACCAGAAGAATTGGTAACATGGTAAGACTCTGGGAATGCGAAACGTAAATGGTAGGACCCTCGGAAATGCCAAACGTAGAAGACAGAAGTTTAGGTTATTACTGAAAAGAAAAGAAGGGCACTGAATATTGATGAAGGAGGGAACAAGAAAACACCGCAGAATGTTACCGCATAATGTTACCGCAGAAGTAAAGTTCGAGAATATTCTCGTGAGAAAAGACAAAAAAAAAAAATTAGCAAAAAATTTTAAAAAGTAAAATTTACATTTACTTATATAATANAAATAAATTTAGTTAGAATAAACATTTTAATACATAACTCTTAAAGAAATAGACTTTAATTTAATTTTACGAAACGTGAGATTTACTTTATAATCTATTTGGAATTTCTAACAAATTTCTTAAGGACAAAAGACAAAAATCAATTCTTGAACCAACTTTGATCCATTATTTATTTTAAGTTGAAAATTTCAATCCACTATGGAGCATTATTTTATCTGGACAGCAGGTTGAATAAAAGTATTATTTATCCGTTGTCATTCGATATTTTAAAAATCGGTCTTATTAACTCTTTTGTTATTTGTTATGTAACTACGAAAAATATTTATAACTTTTTTCATATTCATAATAGTACAAAAATCATATTTTATGACGTACAAAAATCATATTTTATGACGTACAAAAACGAACTATGACGTACATAGTTTTGTACGTTATAACATGTCTATATATTTTATGACGTAGTAAAGATTTACGTTATCTGAACATATTATGACATTGTTTCTAGAAGAAATAACTCTAATGAATGTGAACATAAATAATTTTACTCAATTAATATTATGACACTCCTTCTAA